>NW_027252472.1:225132-360132 GCF_044704955.1 Pristiophorus japonicus
GAGGGAGATTGTGATGATTGACAGACTCTGACCCTCTATTTCCGGGTTGTCCCCTTCACGTCCGGACCCGGGCCTGAGCATGCGCAGTGCGGGTGTGCGGGGCGTGTTCCTTTGTCCTTGTCACGCCTGCGCAGAGCGCGCGCCAGTCGGCCGCTCCCCTCACAAAGCGCCGGGCGGTGCGGCAGCGCCCGATTTTTGTTTAGCGCCCGCCCCGCGCGGTCTTCGCCGCCGGCCGCCGGCCGCGGGCGGTAATGACGGCCTCCCGCTCCCGCTCCCCTCACCCGCCGCTCCCGGGATAATGGCGGCCGCCCGAAGCTTCCCGTCTCCCCGCCGTCCATCCGGGTCCTGCTCCATCCGGGGCTTTCCCTGGGCCCCGCCCCCACACATAGAGCACTTTCACCCGCGCGGGGCAGGCTGGGGCGGGGGCACCGCCATTACTGCCCCGCCCTTTCACCCCACCCACACACACATACCCACATTAATCCTCTTCATAAATTAATCATATTTATAAATTACTGCCCCCCCCTCACATTTATCATATTTATAAATTACTGCCCCCCCCTCACATTTATCATATTTATAAATTACTGCCCCCCCCCCTCACATTTATCATATTTATAAATTACTGCCCCCCCCCTCACATTTATCATATTTATAAATTACTGCCCCCCCTCACATTTATCATATTTATAAATTACTGCCCCCTCCCTCACATTTATCATATGTATAAATTACTGCCCCCCCCCCCACACATTTATCATATTTATAAATTACTGCCCCCCCCCCTCACATTTATCATATTTATAAATTACTGCCCCCCCCACACATTTATCATATTTATAAATTACTGCCCCCCCCTCACATTTATCATATTTATAAATTACTGCCCCCCCCTCACATTTATCATATTTATAAATTACTGCCCCCCCCCCACATTTATCATATTTATAAATTACTGCCCCCCCTCACATTTATCATATTTATAAATTACTGCCCCCCCCACACATTTATCATATTTATAAATTACTGCCCCCCCCTCACATTTATCATATTTATAAATTACTGCCCCCCCCTTCACATTTATCATATTTATAAATTACTGCCCCCCCCCCTCACATTTATCATATTTATAAATTACTGCCTCCCCCCACATTTATCATATTTATAAATTACTGCCCCCCCCTCACATTTATCATATTTATAAATTACTGCCCCCCCCCCCACATTTATCATATTTATAAATTACTGCCCCCCCCCCACACATTTATCATATTTATAAATTACTGCCCCCCCCACACATTTATCATATTTATAAATTACTGCCCCCCCCACACATTTATCATATTTATAAATTACAGCCCCCCCCCCTCACATTTATAATATTTATAAATTACTGCCTCCCCCTCACATTTATCATATTTATAAATTACTGCCCCCCCCCTCACATTTATCATATTTATAAATTACTGCCCCCCCCCCTCACATTTATCATATTTATAAATTACTGCCCCCCCCCACATTTATCATATTTATAAATTACTGCCCCCCCCTCACATTTATCATATTTATAAATTACTGCCCCCCCCCCCCACATTTATCATATTTATAAATTACTGCCCCCCCCCACACATTTATTATATTTATAAATTACTGCCCCCCCCCCACATTTATCATATTTATAAATTACTGCCCCCCCCCCACATTTATCATATTTATAAATTACTGCCCCCCCCCTCACATTTATCATATTTATAAATTACTGCCCCCCCCTCACATTTATCATATTTATAAATTACTGCCCCCCCCTCACATTTATCATATTTATAAATTACTGCCCCCCCCCCCACACATTTATCATATTTATAAATTACTGCCCCCCCCCACACATTTATCATATTTATAAATTACTGCCCCCCCCACACATTTATCATATTTATAAATTACTGCCCCCCCCCCCACACATTTATCATATTTATAAATTACTGCCCCCCCCCCCACACACATTTATCATATTTATAAATTACTGCCCCCCCCCACACATTTATCATATTTATAAATTACTGCCCCCCCCCCCACACATCATCATCATAAATGCTGGCCCGGGCCACTGGAGAGCATTTCCCTACTGATTTGAAGACTCATTGGAAAGATAGCACCTTCGACAGTGCGGCACTCCGCAAGGTCCTACAAATCCCCCGGGAGGACAGGTGCACCAGCATCAGCGTCCTCGACCAGACCAACATCTCCAGCATCGAAGCACTGAGCACACTTGATCAGCTCCGCTGGGCAGGGCCACATTGTCCACATGCCAGACACGAGACTCCCCAAAGCAAGCGCTCTACTCGGAGCTCCTTCACGGGCAAGCGAGCCCCAAGGTGGGCAGAGGAAACGTTACAAGGGACACACTCCTCCCCTGATAAAGTGTAACATCCCCACCGTCACCTGGGAGTCCCTGGGCCCAAAGACCAGTCCGCCCCAAGTGGAGGGAGTGCATCTGGGAGGGCGCTGAGCACCTTGAGTCTCGTCATCGAGAGCACGCAGAAAGCAAGCGCAGGCAGCGGAAGGAGCGTGCGGCAAACCTGTCCCACCCTCCCCTTCCCTCAACGTCTCTCTGTCCCACCCTCCCCTTCCCTCAACGTCTATCTGTCCCACCCTCCCCTTCCCTCAACGTCTATCTGTCCCACCCTCCCCTTTCCCTCAACGTCTATCTGTCCCACCCTCCACTTCCCTCAACGTCTATCTGTCCCACCCTCACCTTCCCTCAACGTCTATCTGTCCCACCCTCCCCTTCCCTCAACGTCTCTCTGTCCCACCCTCCCCTTTCCCTCAACGTCCATCTGTCCCACCCGTGACAGGGTCTGTGATTCCCGTATTGGACTGTTCAGCCACCAAAGAACTCACTTCAGGAGTGGGAGCAAGTCTTCCCCGATTCCGAGGAACTGCCTACGATGATGATCCCTCAGCACTGGCACTGTCTCAGCCTAAATGTGCTTGAATCTCTGGAGTGGGAATTGAACCCATGATTTGGACGAGAGTGCTACCAGTGAGTAAAGCTGACACAATCTATTCCCCTTTTCCCATTACACTAGACCGTGCCTGTGTTATTACACAGGGCCCAGAAGAGGCAAGGGCCCAGGGGGCAGCAGGGGCCCAGCCCACACCACGATATGTGCGTGCACTCGGTCCGTGCAGCAGAGCAGGTCGCCAGTCGTCCCCTTGCCACTGGACCAAGACCCAGCTCTATCAAGCCCATGTGCTGGCTGGTGTGCAACGGTCACCCCACGTTAAATTAATCCACACACCAGCATCTTCCACCCTTCAGGATGGAGTTCGGGATCTGGAATATTAGGTCCTTCATTGAAATACCTGTGAACTCATCCTTGACACTTATCGATGCAGTATATTATGAATGACTTGCTTCCACATCAAAAAGGGTTAAGTGGGAGGTTATCCAGTTTGGGGGCAAAAACAGGAAGGCAGAATATTATCTGAATGATGACAGATTAGGAAAAGGGGAGGTGCAACGAGACCTGGGTGTCATGGTACATCAGTCATTGAAGGTTGGCCATGCAGGTATAGCAGGTGGTGAAGAAGGCAAATGGTATGTTGGCCTTCATAGCGAGGGGATTTGAGTATAGGAGCAGGGAGGTGTTGCTACAGTTGTACAGGGCCTTGGTGAGGCCGCACCTGGAATATTGTGTCCGGTTTTGGTCTCCTAATCTGAGGAAGGACATTCTTGCTATTGAGGGATTGCAGCGAAGGTTCACCAGACTGATTCCCGGGATGGCAGGACTGACATATGAAGAAAGACTGGATCGACTGGGCTTATATTCACTGGAGTTTAGAAGAATGAGAGGGGATCTGATAGAAACATATAAAATTCTAACGGGACTGGACAGGTTAGATGCAGGAAGAATGTTCCTGATGTTGGGGAAGTCCAGAACCAGGGGACACAGTCTAAGGATAAGGGGTAAGCCATTTAGGACCGAGATGAGGAGAAACTTCTTCACTCAGAGAATTGTGAACCTGTGGAATTCTCGACCACAGAAAGTTGTTGGGGGCCAGTTTGTTGGATATATTCAAAAGGGAGTTAGATGTGGCCCTTACGGCTAAAGGGATCAGGGGGGTATGGAGAGAAGGCAGGAGTGGGGTACTGAGGGAATGGTCAGCCATGATCATATTGTATGGTGGTGCAGGCTCGAAGGGCCCAATGGCCTGCTCCTGCACCTATTGTCTATGTTTCTATGTCTCAATACAAGATACCGTTGGAGGTGGAAATTGTAACAGAGAGCCCCGTCTCCTGGACTACTGTGGTATTGCAACTACTGATGTAAATACAATAAAAGGTTCACGCGACAGTCACATGGTGGCAACTTCTGTCGGAGCCATCTTGTAGCGTGTTTGTTGGTGATGTTGTAAGAATATTTCCGGCACCAGCTTCTCCCGAAGCGAGTATTGACACCGTTGTGCCTGCCCACGAGTTCGAGAGGGGGCGGACGTTTAAAACAAAGGTTTATTTAAAAGGATTGACTATGGAGCACAGCCGAGCCCGCGACCGGAACTGCACCACGTCTACCGGTAATAGCAGGCTTATTTCTCCAGCAGAACCCAGTGAGCAGGAGATACTTACACAGTCACTCATTCACGGCGTGTGGTCCCAGAGCGTGTGATCAGGCAGGCCGGCAGGGGTGGAATTACCCAACCAGCTGTATTCAAACTGGGATTCGTGTGTCACGGTACGCTTCCACAAACAGCAATGTGATAATGACCCAGATCATCTGTTTTTGTTATGTTGATTGAGGGATAAATATTGGCCCCAGGACACCGCGAAGAACTCCCCCCTGCTCTTCTTCCAAATAGTGGTCGTGGGATCTTTTACGTCCACCTGAGGGGGAAGACTGGGCCTCCGTTTAACGTCTCATCCGAAAGACAGCACCTCCGACAGTGTGGCGCTCCCTCAGTACTGCCCCTCCGACGGCGCAGTACGGCGCTCCCTCAGTACTGCCCCTCCGACAGTGTGGCGCTCCCTTAGTACTGCCCCTCCGACAGCGCAGTGCGGGGCTCCCTCAGTACTGCCCCTCCGACAGCGCAGTACGGCGCTCCCTCAGTACTGCCCCTCCGACAGCGCAGTACGGCGCTCCCTCAGTACTGCCCCTCCGACGGCGCAGTACGGCGCTCCCTCAGTACTGCCCCTCCGACGGCGCAGTACGGCGCTCCCTCAGTATTGCCCCTCCGACAGCGCAGGACAGCGCTCCCTCAGTATTGCACTGGGAGTGTCAGCCTAGATTTATGCGCTGAAATGGGACATGAACCCACAACCTTCTGACTCAGAAGCGAGTGTGCTGCCCACTGAGCCACAGCTGGCACACGAGGGAGAAAGGGAGCAAAGGATATGATGGAGGGGCGAGATAAAGAGGGGGCGAGATAAAGAGGGGGCGAGATAAAGAGGGGGCGAGATAAAGAGGGGGCGAGATAAAGAGGGGGCGAGATAAAGAGGGGGCGAGATAAAGAGGGGGCGAGATAAAGAGGGGGCGAGATAAAGAGGGGGCGAGATAAAGAGGGGGCGAGATAAAGAGGGGGCGAGATAAAGAGGGGGCGAGATAAAGAGGGGGCGAGATAAAGAGGGGGCGAGATAAAGAGGGGGCGAGATAAAGAGGGGGCGAGATAAAGAGGGGGCGAGATAAAGATGGGGCGAGATAAATAGGGGCGAGATAAATAGGGGCGAGATAAATAGGGGCGAGATAAAGATGGGGCGAGATAAAGATGGGGCGAGATAAAGAAGGGGCGAGATAAATAGGGGCGAGATAAAGATGGGGCGAGATAAAGAGGGGTGGAAGGAGGCTGGAGTGGATCACAAACCCCGGCCGAATGGTCGGTTTCTGTGCCGTGAATACTTTGTACTAAGGCAGAAGCCCAACTCAGACGGGCCTGTAAACCAGGAGCCAAGCGATGGCAATCAGATGGACCCGCCTGATATCGGCTCAGACAGGCGATCCATTTTATCGCTGTAACCCCCCCTCCCCGCAGTTCCCCAGACCGTGTAACCCCCCCCCCCCGCACAGTTCCCCAGACCGTGTAACCCCCCCCCCCCCGCACAGTTCCCCAGACCGTGTAACCCCCCCCGCACAGTTCCCCAGACCGTGTAACCCCCCCCGCACAGTTCCCCAGACCGTGTAACCCCCCCCCCCCCGCACAGTTCCCCAGACCGTGTAACCCCCCCCCCCCGCACAGTTCCCCAGACCGTGTAACCCCCCCCCCCCCGCACAGTTCCCCAGACCGTGTAACCCCCCCCCCCCCGCACAGTTCCCCAGACCGTGTAACCCCCCCCGCACAGTTCCCCAGACCGTGTAACCCCCCCCGCACAGTTCCCCAGACCGTGTAACCCCCCCCCCCCCGCACAGTTCCCCAGACCGTGTAACCCCCCCCCCCCCGCACAGTTCCCCAGACCGTGTAACCCCCCCCCCCCCGCACAGTTCCCCAGACCGTGTAACCCCCCCCGCACAGTTCCCCAGACCGTGTAACCCCCCCCCGCACAGTTCCCCAGACCGTGTAACCCCCCCCCCGCACAGTTCCCCAGACCGTGTAACACCCCCCCCGCACAGTTCCCCAGACCGTGTAACCCCCCCCCGCACAGTTCCCCAGACCGTGTAACCCCCCCCCGCACAGTTCCCCAGACCGTGTAACACCCCCCCCGCACAGTTCCCCAGACCGTGTAACCCCCCCCCCCCGCACAGTTCCCCAGACCGTGTAACACCCCCCCCCCCCGCACAGTTCCCCAGACCGTGTAACACCCCCCCCCCCCGCACAGTTCCCCAGACCGTGTAACCCCCCCCGCACAGTTCCCCAGACCGTGTAACCCCCCCCCGCACAGTTCCCCAGACCGTGTAACCCCCCCCTCCCCACACAGTTCCCCAGACCGTGTAACCCCCCCCCGCACAGTTCCCCAGACCGTGTAACCGCCCCCCCCCGCACAGTTCCCCAGACCGTGTAACCCCCCCCCGCACAGTTCCCCAGACCGTGTAACCCCCCCCCCCGCACAGTTCCCCAGACCGTGTAAACCCCCCCCCCCCGCACAGTTCCCCAGACCGTGTAACCCCCCCCGCACAGTTCCCCAGACCGTGTAACCCCCCCCCCCCCGCACAGTTCCCCAGACCGTGTAACCCCCCCCGCACAGTTCCCCAGACCGTGTAACCCCCCCCGCACAGTTCCCCAGACCGTGTAACCGCCCCCCCCCGCACAGTTCCCCAGACCGTGTAACTCCCCCCCCCCCGCACAGTTCCCCAGACCGTGTAACTCCCCCCTCCCCACACAGTTCCCCAGACCGTGTAACCCCCCCCCCGCACAGTTCCCCAGACCGTGTAACCCCCCCCCCCCCCGCACAGTTCCCCAGACCGTGTAACCCCCCCCCCCCGCACAGTTCCCCAGACCGTGTAACCCCCCCCCCCCCCGCACAGTTCCCCAGACCGTGTAACCCCCCCCCCGCACAGTTCCCCAGACCGTGTAACCCCCCCCCGCACAGTTCCCCAGACCGTGTAACCCCCCCCCCCACACAGTTCCCCAGACCGTGTAACCGCCCCCCCCGCACAGTTCCCCAGACCGTGTAAACCCCCCCCCGCACAGTTCCCCAGACCGTGTAACCCCCCCTCCCCGCACAGTTCCCCAGACCGTGTAACCGCCCCCCCCCGCACAGTTCCCCAGACCGTGTAAACCCCCCCCCCCCGCACAGTTCCCCAGACCGTGTAACCCCCCCCGCACAGTTCCCCAGACCGTGTAACCCCCCCCCCCCCGCACAGTTCCCCAGACCGTGTAACCCCCCCCGCACAGTTCCCCAGACCGTGTAACCCCCCCCGCACAGTTCCCCAGACCGTGTAACCGCCCCCCCCCGCACAGTTCCCCAGACCGTGTAACTCCCCCCCCCCCGCACAGTTCCCCAGACCGTGTAACTCCCCCCTCCCCACACAGTTCCCCAGACCGTGTAACCCCCCCCCCGCACAGTTCCCCAGACCGTGTAACCCCCCCCCCCCCGCACAGTTCCCCAGACCGTGTAACCCCCCCCCCGCACAGTTCCCCAGACCGTGTAACCCCCCCCCCCCCGCACAGTTCCCCAGACCGTGTAACCCCCCCCCCCCCCGCACAGTTCCCCAGACCGTGTAACCCCCCCTCCCCACACAGTTCCCCAGACCGTGTAACCCCCCCCGCACAGTTCCCCAGACCGTGTAACCCTCCCCCCGCACAGTTCCCCAGACCGTGTAACCCCCCCCCGCACAGTTCCCCAGACCGTGTAACCCTCCCCCCGCACAGTTCCCCAGACCGTGTAACCCCCCCCCCGCACAGTTCCCCAGACCGTGTAACACCCCCCCCGCACAGTTCCCCAGACCGTGTAACCCCCCCCCGCACAGTTCCCCAGACCGTGTAACCCCCCCCCGCACAGTTCCCCAGACCGTGTAACCCCCCCCGCACAGTTCCCCAGACCGTGTAACCCCCCCCCCCCCCCCGCACAGTTCCCCAGACCGTGTAACACCCCCCCCCGCACAGTTCCCCAGACCGTGTAACACCCCCCCCCCGCACAGTTCCCCAGACCGTGTAACCTCCGCACAGTTCCCCAGACCGTGTAACCCCCCCGCACAGTTCCCCAGACCGTGTTGGGGAAGTCCAGAACCAGGGCTCACAGTCTAAGGATAAGGGGTAAGCCATTTAGGACCGAGATGAGGAGAAACATCTTCACCCAGAGAATTGTGAACCTGTGGAATTCTCTACCACAGAAAGTTGTTGGGGGCCAGTTCGTTGGATATATTCAAAAGGGAGTTAGATGTGGCCCTTACGGCTAAAGGGATCAGGGGGGTATGGAGAGAAGGCAGGAGTGGGGTACTGAGGGAATGGTCAGCCATGATCATATTGAATGGTGGTGCAGGCTCGAAGGGCCGAATGGCCTGCTCCTGCACCTATTTTCTGTGTTTCTATGGAACCTCCCACTGCACAGTTCCCCAGACTGTGACCATCGCCACCTACACGGTTCCCCAGACCTTTGGGCGACACAAAAACCCGCCAGAAAGCATCAGGTTATTGCTGAACCTTTATAGAACTCTAGTTCGGCCCCAGCTGGAGTATTGTGTCCAATTCTGGGCACAGCACTGTCAGCTAGACGTGAGGGCCTGAGAGAGAGTGTGCGCAGAGGGAGACTGGCCAGAATGGTCGCGGGGATGAGGGGCGTCGGTTACGGGGAGAGACTGGGAGAAGCCGGGCCTGTTCCCGGTGGAGTAGAGGTTAGGGGGGGAGATGTTCAGAAGGGTTTCGTTGGGAGTAAATAATGTCCACCTGGATTGGTGCTCTGACGATCTGGTGCAGATACAATGGCCCCTCTCGAGCTCTGCTATTCTACAAGTCACGTCCGCGAAACAACATTCGTAGTTTTTTTCCCCAATCTTTATTTACAATCGGTTTTAGTTCGTTTAACAAGGCAAGAGGAGGAGACAAGGGACAAAAACATGACTTTTTTTAAACCGCAGTTCAATATAAACCTGCTGCCCCAGCAGTGACTGCCCCCACAATCGGCCAGACTCGCTGTCCAGTGGTGACACCGTCCCCGGCCGGAAGACTAGCGGACTGGCCCTCCTGCCCGCATCTGCACCTCGCTGGGGGAACCCCGATCGCCCTTTCTCCACTCCCCGGACTCGACTCTCTCGCTGAGGGCTGGCCCCGCTGAGAAAGGCGGCAGAAATATCTTCACACACACACAGAGAGAGCGAGAGAGACGCGAGAACGCGACACTCGGTGCTGCCCGGGAGTGGCGCGTTTGGTGGGGGGGGTGGGGGGGGATGCGCGCACGGAGCAGAATGTGAGGGAGGCCGGGAGGGGAGCGAGTGGTCCGGACGTGGCCTTGTGTTGCTGTGTGCCGCGGTTTATAAGGGTCCGGACACCCCAGTCAGTCTGGAGGTGGGGGGGACGAGAGCGTGGTGTGTAATTCTCCCCCTCCGCAGTAAAAACACCCGGCCGCCAATCTCCGGCCGGGGTTCCGCACGGGCCGGGGGGGGAGCGAGGACCAGCGGAGAGCCGCAGGGGAGGGTGGGGGAAGATAGGTGTCGAAGCCAGCACCGATCCAGCCCCCACACACACCCACCTTGCTGCTCGGGGCTCAAAAAAGGCCCCTCACACGTGGGAGACACTGGGTGTCCCAGGACCCTCACACGTGGGAGACACTGGGTGTCCCAGGACCCTCACACGTGGGAGACACTGGGTGTCCCAGGACCCTCACACGTGGGAGACACTGGGTGTCCCAGGACCCTCACACGTGGGAGCGCTGGTGCACAGACAGCGAGTGCCCCTGGGGCCCCCCTCACACGTGGGAGCACTGCTGCATGGGCAGCGAGACACTGGGACACGGAGACAGCGAGACACTGGGTGTCCCAGGACCCTCACACGTGGGAGACACTGGGTGTCCCAGGACCCTCACACGTGGGAGACACTGGGTGTCCCAGGACCCTCACACGTGGGAGCGCTGGTACACAGACAGCGAGACACCGAGTGCCCCTGGGGCCCCCTCACACGTGGGAGCGCTGGTGCACAGACAGCGAGACACTGGGACACGGAGACAGCGAGACACTGGGTGTCCCAGGACCCTCACACGTGGGAGCGCTGGTGCACAGACAGCGAGTGCCCCTGGGGCCCCCTCACACGTGGGAGCGCTGGTGCACAGACAGCGAGACACTGGGTGACGGAGACAGTGAGACACTGGGTGTCCCAGGACCCTCACACGTGGGAGCGCTGGTGCACAGACAGCGAGTGCCCCTGGGGCCCCCTCACACGTGGGAGACACTGGGTGTCCCAGGACCCTCACACGTGGGAGCACTGGTGCACAGACACCGAGTGCCCCTGGGGCCCCCTCACACGTGGGAGCACTGGTGCACAGACAGCGAGTGCCCCTGGGGCCCCCTCACACGTGGGAGACACTGGGTGTCCCAGGACCCTCACACGTGGGAGCGCTGGTGCACAGACAGCGAGTGCCCCTGGGGCCCCCTCACACGTGGGAGACACTGGGTGTCCCAGGACCCTCACACGTGGGAGCGCTGGTGCACAGACAGCGAGTGCCCCTGGGGCCCCCTCACACGTGGGAGCGCTGGTGCACAGACACCGAGTGCCCCTGGGGCCCCCTCACACGTGGGAGACACTGGGTGTCCCAGGACCCTCACACGTGGGAGCACTGGTGCACGGGCAGCGAGACACTGGGACACGGAGACAGCGAGACACTGGGTGTCCCAGGACCCTCACACGTGGGAGCGCTGGTGCACAGACACCGAGTGCCCCTAGGGCCCCCTCACACGTGGGAGCGCTGGTGCGTGGACAGCGAGACACTGGGACACGGAGACAGTGAGACACTGGGTGACGGAGACAGTGAGACACTGGGTGTACCAGGACCCTCACACGTGGGAGCGCTGGTGCACAGACAGCGAGTGCCCCTGGGGCCCCCTCACACGTGGGAGCGCTGGTGCACGGACAGCGAGACACCGAGTGCCCCTGGGGCCCCCTCACACGTGGGAGACACTGGGTGTCCCAGGACCCTCACACGTGGGAGCACTGGTGCACGGGCAGCGAGACACTGGGACACGGAGACAGCGAGACACTGGGTGTACCAGGACCCTCTCACGTGGGAGTGCTGGTGCACGGACAGTGAGACACTGGGTGTCCCAGGACCCTCACACGTGGGAGACACTGGTGCACAGACAGTGAGTGCCCCTGGGGCCCCCTCACACGTGGGAGCGCTGGTGCACGGACAGCGAAGACGAGGTGGCGAAAGACTTGGAGCACAGGCCGCACTGGAAGGGCCGCTCACCGGTGTGCACCCTGCGGTGGTTGAGCAGGCTGGAGGACTGGGCGAAGGCCTTGTGGCAGGTGTCGCAGCGGAAGGGCTTCTCGCCGGTGTGGGTGCGCTGGTGGTTGAGCAGGGTGGAGAGCTGGGTGAAGGAGCGACCACACGACTCACAGCGGTGGGGCTTGTGGCCCAGGTGGATGCGCTGGTGGTTGAGCAGGGTGGAGAGCTGGGTGAAGGAGCGCTCGCACAGCTCACAGCGGAAGGGCCGCTCCCCGCTGTGGGTCCGCTGGTGCTTCAGCACGTCGGACGACTGGCTGAAGCCCCGGCCGCAAGTCTGGCACTCGAAGGCCTTGTGGTGGCCGCCGGCGGCTGCGCGGTGCGGGGGGCTGGGCGACTTGCCGCCGGCGTGCGAGCGTTGGTGCCGGGAGAGCTGTGCCGGGCTGGGGAAGCTCTTGAGGCAGACCGGGCACTGCAAGGCCCGGTCCTGCGCCCTGCCGCGTCCCCGGGCCCGGCCGCCGGAGGAGGAGGAGGAGCCAGCGGCACTGCTAGCTCCGCGGGTCTTGCCGCCCCGGTAGGGCGTCTCCCCTGCGTGCGCCCTCTGGTGCAGGCCCAGCGAGGACTCGTAGGCGAAGCGCTTGTGGCAGGTGGTGCACTGATAGGGCCTGTCGCCAGCGTGCGAGCGGCGGTGGGCGGCCAGCTGGGCGGGTTCGGCAAAACCGCGCTGGCACACGTCGCAGCGGAAGGGGCCCTCGGCCGCGTGGGAGCTGCTATGGGTCTGCAGCTCGGCGGGCGAGCCGAACTCCTCGGGGCACGACTCACAGCGGTAGGGCGGGCCCTGGGGCTGGGCGGCAGGAGGGTCCGGGTCCGGGTCCGGGCGCTGGGGCTGGGGGGCGCCGGGGAGAGGCTGCTCGTCCGGCTCGGGCACCGGACCGCCGGGAACGGCCTCCGGCTCCGCTCCGCCCTCTCCCCCGCAGTGCGTGCGCTGGTGGTTGAGCAGCACGGAGGACTGGGCGAAGGAGCGCTCACAGCGCCCACACTGGAAGGGCCTGTGCCCGCTGTGGGTGCGCTGGTGGGTGAGCAGGGTCGAGGCCTGGGCGAAGGAGCGGGCGCACTGGCCGCAGCGGAAGGGCCTCTCGCCGGTGTGGGTACGCCGATGGTTGAGGAGGGTGGAGGACTGGGCGAAGGAGCGGGGGCAGAGCTCGCAGCGGAAGGGCTTCTCGCCCGTGTGGGTGCGCCGATGGCTCAGCAGGTCGGAGGACTGGGCGAAGGTGCGGGCGCAGGTCTGGCAGCTGTAGGGGCGCTCGCCCAGATGGCCGCGCTCGTGGACCAGGAACCAGGAGAGCTGGGAGAAGGTCTCGTCGCACAGCGAGCAGGTGAAGAGACGGTCCCGGGGTCCCGTGCGCCGGCGGGAGGGAGGCGGGCCCGAGGGTTTGCCGGACTTCCGCCGAGTGGCAGCTCGCCTGGGCTGGGAGGGGCCTTCCTCAGCAGCGTCCCCCGTTCCCCCCTCCTCCCCGGACCCCTCCTCCCCGTCCCTCGACTCCCCCTCCCCGTCCCTCGACCCCTCCTCCTCCCCTTCCCCCGACCCTTCCTCCTCCCCGTCCCTCGACCCCTCCTCCTCGTCCCTCGACTCCCCTTCCTCCTCCCCGTCCCTCGACCCCTCCTCCTCCCCGTCCCCCGACCCCTCCTCCTCCCCGTCCCTCGACCCCTCCTCCTCCCTCGAAGATCCCTCCTCCTCCCTCGACGATCCCCCCTCCCCTTCCCCCAATCCCTCCTCCCCATCCGACTCCCCCTCCTCCCCGTCCCTCAATATCTCCTCCCCGTCCGACTCCCCCTCCTCCCCGTCCCTCAATCCCTCCTCCCCGTCCCTTGACTCGCCCTCCTCCTGCGATTCAACCTCCTCCTTCATGTCTTCCTCATCGGCTTCATCCGCCGACTCTCGCGACTTTGTTGTCTCCTCCTCCTCCTCCTCCTGTGATTCAACCTCCTCCTTCAAATCTTCCTTGTCGGATATATCCTCGGACTCGGGCAATATCGCCCCCTTCTCCCCCGATCGGCGGCCATCGGCTGCCCCGCTCGCGCTCGTTGCATCGACGGTCCCCAGGGAGGGCGGACCCGGGCCGGACGAATCTCCGGGATCTCCAGCTGCCTTGTCAGCAGAGCTCGGCCGGGTATGGTCTCCGCAACCCCCAGGGTCTCCGCTGGGTTTCGCGGTCAGGCTGGGGGCGACAGCTCTTTCCATCTTCCAGTCACACCACAACCACGAATGTCTCCCACACGTTCCCTCTGCACAACGAGAACAATATTTCAGTCTTTGTATTCTGTTACTCTATATATAAACCCCCAGAACCCCTCGATTGGATCCCAGCCTGTAACTCACTCCCGGGTATCTGTTATTCTATATATAAACCCCCCGAACCCCTCGATTAGATTCCAGCCTGTAACTCACTCCCGGGTATCTGTTATTCTATATATAAACCCCCGAACCCCTCGATTAGATTCCAGCCTGTAACTCACTCCCGGGTATCTGTTATTCAATATATAAACCCCCGAACCCCTCGATTAGATTCCAGCCTGTCACTCACTCCCGGGTATCTGTTATTCTATAGATAAACCCCCCGAACCCCTCGATTAGAGTCCAGCCTGTAACTCACTCCCGGGTATCTGTTATTCTATATATAAACCCCCTGAACCCCGCGATTAGATTCCAGCCTGTAACTCACTACCGGGTATCTGTTATTCTATATATAAACCCCCCCGAACCCCTCGATTAGATTCCAGCCTGTAACTCACTCCCAGGTATCTGTTATTCTATATATAAACCCCCCGAACCCCTCGATTAGAGTCCAGCCTGTAACTCACTCCCGGGTATCTGTTATTCTATATATAAACCCCCTGAACCCCGCGATTAGATTCCAGCCTGTAACTCACTACCGGGTATCTGTTATTCTATATATAAACCCCCCCGAACCCCTCGATTAGATTCCAGCCCGTAACTCACTCCCGGGTATCTGTTATTCTATACATAAACCCCCTGAACCCCGCGATTAGATTCTAGCCTGTAACTCACTCCCGGGTATCTGTTATTCTATATATAAACCCCCCGAACCACTCGATTAGATTCCAGCCTGTAACTCACTCCCGGGTATCTGTTATTCAATATATAAACCCCCGAACCCCTCGATTAGATTCCAGCCTGTAACTCACTCCCGGGTATCTGTTATTCTATATATAAACCCCCCGAACCCCTCGATTAGAGTCCAGCCTGTAACTCACTCCCGGGTATCTGTTATTCTATATATAAACCCCCACGAACCCCCTGATTAGATTCCAACATGTAACTCACTCCCGGGTATCTGTTATTCTATATATAACCCCCTCCGAAGCCCTGGATTAGATTCCAGCCTGTAACTCACTCCCGGGTATCTGTTATTCTCTATATAAACCCCCCGAACCCCTCGATTAGATTCCTGCCTGGAACTCACTCCCGGGTATCTGTTATTCTATATATAAACCCCCCGAACCCCTCGATTAGATTCCAACCTGGAACTCACTCCCGGGTATCTGTTATTCTATATATAAAACCCCCGAACCCCTCGATTAGATTCCAGCCTGGAACTCACTCCCAGGTATCTGTTATTCTATATATAAACCCCTCGAACCCCTCGATTATATTCCAGCCTGTAACTCACTACCGGGTATCTGTTATTCTATATATAAACCCCCACGAACCCCCTGATTAGATTCCAACATGTAACTCACTCCCGGGTATTTGTTATTCTTTATCTCAACCCCCTCGATTAGATTCCAGCCTGTAACTCACTCCCGGGTATCTGTTATTCTATATATAAACCCCCTCCCGAACGCCTCGATTAGATTCCAGCCTGTAACTCACTCCCGGGTATCTGTTATTCTATATATAAACCCCCCCGAACCCCTCAATTAGATTCCAGCTTGTAACTCACTCCCGGGTATCTGCTATTCTATACATAAACCCCCCGAACCCCTCGATTAGATTCCAGCCTGTAACTCACTCCCGGGTATCTGCTATTCTATATATAAACCCCCCGAACCCCTTGATTAGATTCCAGCCTGTAACTCACTCCCGGGTATCTGTTATTCTATATATAAACCTCCCCGAACCCCTCGATTAGATGCCAGCCTGTAACTCACTCCCAGGAACACAAGAGATGAGATGAGGGGGTTGACTTATGAGGAAAGGTTGAGCAGGTTGGGTCTCTACTCATTGGAGTTTCGAGGAATGAGAGGTGATCTCATCGAAACGTGTAAGATTCTGAGGCGGCTGGACAGGGTGGATGCAGAGAGGATGTTTCCCCTTGTGGGGGAATCTCGTACTTGGGGGGCATAGTTTCAGAATAAGGGGCTCCACATTTAGGACGGAGATGAGGAGTAATTTCTTCTGGTGAATCTGTGGAATTCTCTGCCCCAGAGAGCTGTGGAGGCTGGGTCATTGAATATATTTAAGGCAGAGATAGACAGATGTTTGAGTGATAAGGGGATAAGTGGACGGGCGGGGAAGTGGAGCTGAGTCCATGATCGGATCAGCCATGATCGTATTAAATGGCGGAGCAGGCTCGAGGGGCCGTGTGGCCCACTCCTGCTCCTATTTGTGTTATGAAACAGCAGCAGGAGTTGGCCATTCGGCCCCTCGAGCCTGCTCCACCATTCAGTATCACGGCTGACCAGCCACCTCAACGCCACTCTCCCGCCCGATCTCCATATCCCTCGATCCCTCGAGACTCCAAAAACCTACCGATCTCAGCCTTGAATATAATCAGAGACTTGGCATCCATAGACCTTGGAAGTTCATCACCCTCCGAGTGAAGACATTCCTCCTCATAACGACGCAAGAAATAGGAGGATTAGACCATTCGGCCCCTCTAGCCTGCTCATCTCAGTCCTCAGTAAATGGCCGAGCCCTTATCCCGAGACTGTGTGACCCCTGGTTGTCGACTCCCCAGCCCAGGGGAAACATCCCCCTCGCATCGACCCGGTCAATCGCCCTCAGAATTGTGCATCTTTCAATGAGATCCCCTCTCATTCTTCTAAACTCCAGAGAGTATCGGCCTATTGACACAATCTCTCCTCACAGGACAACCCCCTCATCCCAGGAATCAGTCTGGTGAAACTCCGTTGCACCGTCTCCAAGGCAAATATGTCCTTCCTCAGATAGAGAGCAGAACTGTGCGCAGTACTCCAGATGTGGTCTGACCAGGGCCCTGTATAACTGTAGCAAGAGTTCCTTACTCTGATACTCCATTCCCCCCCCCCGTGTGATAAAGGACAACATACCATGTACCTTCCTTAACGCTCGCTGTACCTGCATGCTCGCTTTCTGTGTTTCTCGCACCCAAATCTCTCTGGGAACCCACCTTTCTCAGCATTTAAAAAATATTCTATTCTTTCTACCAAAGTGAATAACCTCACTGTTCCCCCACATTAAACTCCACCTGCCCACTCACTCAGTCTATCTATATCCCTGTGCCGACACTGTGTTCCCCTCACCGCTTACTGTCCCACCCAGCTTTGTATCGTCAGCAAACATGGATACGTTACTCTCGGTCCCTTCATCGAGGGCACTGATTGTAAATAGCTGGGGCCCCAGCACTGATCCCTGCGGTACCCCACCAGTTACAGCCTGCCAACACGAAAATGACCCGCTTATTCCTACTCTGTTTTCTGTCCGTTATCTATGCTAATATATTACCCCCAATCCCATGAGCACATAAAAGGTTATTACACAAGATATGTGGCACTTTATAGAAACATAGAAATTTACAGGGCAGAAGGAGGCCACTGCGGCCCATCGTGTCCGGGCCGACCGACAAAGAGCCGCACGGCCCTCGGGTCAGCAGCCCTGAAGGTTACATATAAACCCATGAACAATGACGGAAAGGCAACGAGCACCCAGCCCGACCAGTCCACCTCACACAACTGCGACACCCCTTACACTGAAACATTCGACACTCCACCCCAACCAGAGCCACGCGATCTCCTGGGAGGGACAAAAACCAGGTAAAAACCCCAGGCCCATTTAGGGAGAGACATCCAGGCGATCGACACGAGTCCCCGAGATCACCCTGGCCATATTCGATTCCCTGCAGTACTTACCGTTATATCTGCACCGTCCAACAAAAGGCCATCCAGTCTAATCCCAATTACCAGCTCTCGGTCCGTAACCCTGCAGGTTACTGCACTTTAAGTGCTCATGCAGACAGGATGCAGAGAGTCGGAATAAACGGGTCCTTTTCAGAATGGCAGGCAGTGACTAGTGGGGTACCGCAGCGCTCAGTGCTGGGACCCCAGCTGTTTACAATATACATTAATGATTTAGACGAAGGAATTGAGTGTAATATCTCCAAGTTTGCAGATGACACTAAGCTGGGTGGCAGTGTGAGCTGTAAGGAGGACGCTAAGAGGCTGCAGGATGACTTGAATAGGTTAGGTGAATGGGCAAATGCATGGCAGATGCAATATAATGTGGATAAATGTGAGGTTATCCACTTTGGGGGCAAAAACAGGAAGGCAGATTATCTGAATGGTGACAGATTAGGAAAAGGGGAGGTGCAACGAGACCCGGGTGTCATGGTACATCAGTCATTGAAAGTTGGCATGCAGGTACAGCAGGCGGTGAAGAAGGCAAATGGTATGTTGGCCTTCATAGCGAGAGGATTTGAGTACAGGAGCAGGGAGGTCTTACTGCAGTTGTACAGGGCCTTGGTGAAGCCACACTTGGAATATCGTGTTCAGTTTTGGTCTCCTAATCTGAGGAAGGACATTCTTGCTATTGAGGGAGTGCAGCGAAGGTTCACGAGATTGATTCCCGGGATGGCAGGACTGACCATATGAAGAAAGACTGGATCGACTAGGCTTATATTCATTGGAATTTAGAAGAATGAAAGGGGATCACATAGAAACATATAATATTCTGACAGGACTGGACAGGTTAGATGCAAGAAGAATGTTCCCGATGTTGGGGAAGTCCAGAACCAGGGCACACAGTCTAAGGATAAGGGGTAAGCCATTTAGGACCGAGATGAGGAGAAACTTCTTCACTCAGAGAATTGTGAACCTGTGGAATTCTCTACCACAGAAAGTTGTTGGGGGCCAGTTCGTTGGATATATTCAAAAGGGAGTTAGATGTGGCCCTTACGGCTAAAGGGATCAGGGGGTATGGAGAGAAGGCAGGAGTGGGGTACTGAGGGAATGATCAGCCATGATCATATTGAATGGTGGTGCAGGCTCGAAGGGCCCAATAGCCTGCTCCTGCTCCTGCTCCTATTTTCTATGTTTCATTCCAATCCGCTGGGATCGCTCTGGAACCTAGGGAATTTTGAAAGAAGATGCATCCACTATCTCTGCCGTCTCCTCTTTTCGACCCCTCGGACGTCGGGTCCAGGGGGTTTGTCGGCTTTTAGTACCATTAGTTTCTCTGGCACTTGTCCTGTACTTATATTAATAAGTAATAATTTCTCCTGCCTCAGACTCTCCATGTACAGTCCCAGGGTTAGAATACCCAATCTCCCAATCTTTTTACATACTTGTGGAAGCTCTGACAAATCGCTTTTTATATTTCTTGATGGTTTTTTCTCAGTCTATTTTTTGCCCATGTTTTGCTGGTTTCTGAAACACTCCCAATCCTCAGGGCAACGACTATTCTTCGCAACATTATAAGCTGCTTCTTTCAATCTAATGCCATCTTTAACTTCGTTGGTTAGCCATGGATCACTTTTAGAACATAGCAGGAGTGGGCCATACGGTCCCTCGAGCCCTGCCCCGCCATTTAATACGATCATGGCTGATCCGATCATGGACCCAGCTCCACTTCCCTGCCCGCCCCCTTATCGGTTAACAAACTGTCAATCTCTGTCTTAAATATATTCAATGTCCCGGCTTCCACAGCTCTCTGAGGCAGCGAGTTCCACAGATTTACAACCCTCTGAGAGAAGAAATTCCTCCTCATCTCAGTTTTAAATGGGCGGCCCCTTATTCTAAGACCATGCCCCCTAGTTCTAGTCTCCCCCATCAGTGAAAACATCCTCTCTGCATCCACCTTGTCGAGCCCCCTCATAATCTGATACGTTTCCATAAGATCACCTCTCATTCTTCTGAATTCCAATGAGTAGAGGCCCAGCCTACTCAACCTTTCCTTATAAGTCAACCCCCCTCATCCCCGGAATCAACCGAGTGTACCTTCTCTGAACTGCCTCCAAAGCAAAGTGTATCCTTTCGTAAATACGGAGAGTAAAACTGCACGCAGTACTCCAGGTGTGGCCTCACCAATACCCTGTATAACTGGAGCAAGACTTCCCTGCTTTTATACTCCATCCACTTTGCAATAAAGATACCATTGGCCCTTCCTGATCACTTGCTGGACCTGCATACTAACCTTTTGTGTTTCATGCACAAGTAACCCCCAGGTCCCGCTGTACTGCCGCACTTTGTAATCTTTCTCCATTTAAATAATAACTTGCTCTTTGATTTTTTTCTGCCAAAGTGCCTGACCTCACACTTTCCCACATTATACTCCATCGGACAAATTTTTGCCCACTCACTGAGCCTGTCTGTGTCCTTTTGCAGATTTTGTGTGTCCTCCTCACACATTGCTTTTCCTCCCATCTTTGTATCGTCAGCAAACTTGGCTACGTTACACTCAGTCCCTTCTTCCAAGTCGTTAATATCGATTATCGTCTTTAGTTAGCCACAGATGGGTCACTTTTCCTGTAAAGCTTGTGTTTCTCAATGGAATGTATTTTTGTTGAGAATTATGAACTATTTCTTTAAATGCACGCCAATGCTTATCGAATGCCGTATCTTTTCATCTATTTTTGCAATCTACCGTAGCCAACGCGCCCTAGATACCTACGTAATGCAGAGCTACAGAGGGACCTGGGAGTTACTTGTACATGAAACACAAAAGGTTAGTACGCAGGTACAGCAAGTGATCAGGAAGGCCAATGGTATCTTGGCCTTTATTGCAAAGGGGGATGGAGTATAAAAGCAGGGAAGTCTTGCTCCAGTTACACAGGGTATTGGTGAGGCCACACCTGGAGTACTGCGTGCACAGTTTTGGCCGGCTGCCGGGGCCCGGGTCTCTGGAATTCCCTCCCTGGCTCTCTTTCCTCCTTTGAAACGCTCCTTAAAGCCTCCATCTTTGGCCATGCAGTTGGGTCTCCTCGTGTGGCTGGGACTTTGCGCCATGTTGCAGGCGCTGTGAAAGTGCAAACTGCTGTTAATCAGCTGACAAACTGGTGCCAGAGGCCTCGGGGAGCGATGGGACTTTGGTTAGGGCTGGCAAAGTAACCGGCAGTTAACGATCGAGGAAAATCGAGGACTGCCGGCCTTCGTGAATACAACAAAAGTCTGTGACAGCAGAAAGGAGTAGCTGTACAGTGTTCACGGGCACACTGTCGGTTGTAACCATCTCACGCTGGCTGCGTGTATTCGGAAAACCCACGCTCGCGCTGTGCTCGGTTTTCTGGTGACTGTGCCTCAAGAAATGTAGTCATTTTCGTGGGTTGGCAGCAGAAACAATAACCACGAAAGCTGTTGGGTTTGCGGTGAAAACTCCCCCGAAATCTCCTTTCCGTGAACGGAACCCGCCCGTTACCCGGTGCGGCCTACTCCAGCCCACGTCGCGTGCTCGTCTCTCACTGTCCGTTGAAGTGGTCGAGCGAGCCGCTCTGTTGTCTGGGCAACGAGGTCTGACCCCATCAATGCGGCATTGCACACGCGTGGTGAGAATAAATCGAAAGACATAAGATGTCCCTTGAAATCTAAAATGGCAGCCAACCGTCGCCAGCAGGCTGGGAAACCAAGCCGCTTCTCTGGACACGTGACTGGTATCTAGCCTCTGCATTTAATAGAAGCAATATTTAAAACTGTTCGCCTGGATACCATAACAGCTGGACCATCCCAGATGTGCATAATGTGTATTTCAATCACGCGTGTATGTCAGACCTGGAAATACATGGCCATGAAAACCATCAGGGTAGTTGCACTAAACACAAGTGGTTTATCAGTGAAGGGGACCCACTACCTTTACCTGGTCTGGCCTACACGTGACTCCAGTGCCGTACTCTGAACCGCACCATGCTCGTGTGAACTGCAGCCTCTTATTCCAGTGTGCGTAGGCTACTCGAGGAGCAATGTGCTCATCTACACTGCAATCTCTGAAAACCAGGGAGAGGGGATCTGAGAGAGGGAGCCAGTGGGATCGTGTGTGTGTGTGTGTGTGTGTGTGTGTGTGTGTGTGTGCGAGCGAATGCTCGAAACATGCAACAGAGCTGGTCTCCGGCTGTCTTGGGTAAGCCTTGCCACTGGACCAAGAGACCTTGCTGTGTACGTGCCACAGCCAGCCCACGTTAACAGAATTCACGCACGGGCATCTTCCACCCTCGAAAATGAAGTTCGGGACCCGTCAGCAATCACCTCAGAACTAATTTTAAGGTGGAGGCAAGCCTTCCCCAACTCCGGGGGAGTGCCAAAGATTATTTAATGAGGGATGTACTTGCATTGGAGGTGGTTCAGAGGAGATGGTTCACGAGATTGATTCCGGAGATGAAGTGGTTGCCCTTTGAAGAAACGTTGGGCCTCTACTCATTGGAGTTTAGAAGAATGAGAGGTGATCGGATTGAAAGGTATAAGATTCTGAGGGGGCTTGACAGGGTAGATGCAGAGAGGATGTTTCCCCTCGTGGGGGAATCTCGAACTAGAGGGCATAGTCTCAGAATAAGGGGCCGCCCGTTTTAAATGGAAGAGGGGCAGAATTTCTACTCTGAGAACCCATGGAATTCTCCACGTCAGAGAGTGGTGGAGGCTGGGTCATTGAATAGATTTAAGGTGGAGATCGACAGATTTTTGAGCGATAAGGGAGTCAAGGGTTATGGGGAGCGGGCAGGGAAGTGGAGCTGAGTCAATGATCGGATCAGCCATGATCTTATTGAATGGCGGAGCAGGCTCCAGGGGCCAGTGGCCTATTCCGATTTCTTATGTATTGGCTTTAAGTTTAAAACTCTAGTTATTCAATATATAAACCCTCCGAACCCCTCAATTAGATTCCAGCCTGTAACTCACTCCCGGGTATCTGTTATTCTATATATAAATCCCCCGAACCCCTCGATTAGATTCCAGCCTGTAACTCACTCCCGGGTATCTGTTATTCTATATATAAACCCCCGAACCCCTCGATTAGATTCCAGCCTGTAACTCACTCCCGGGTATCTGTTATTCTATATATAAACCCCACCGAATCCCTCGATTAGATTCCAGCCTGTAACTCACTCCCGGGTATCTGTTATTCTATATATAAACCCCCCGAACCCCTCGATTAGATTCCAGCCTGTAACTCACTCCCGGGTATCTGTTATTCTATATATAAACCCCCGAACCCCTCGATTAGATTCCAGCCTGTAACTCACTCCCGGGTATCTGTTATTCTATATATAAACCCCACCGAATCCCTCGATTAGATTCCAGCCTGTAACTCACTCCCGGGTATCTGTTATTCTATATATAAACCCCCCGAACCCCTCGATTAGATTCCAGCCTGTAACTCACTCCCGGGTATCTGTTATTCTATATATAAACCCCCTGAACCCCTCGATTAGATTCCAGCCTGTAACTCACTCCCAGGTATCTGTTATTCTATATATAAACCCCCGAACCCCTCGATTAGATTCCAGCCTGTAACTCACTCCCAGGTATCTGTTATTCTATATATAAACCCCCGATCCCCTCGATTAGATTCCAGCCTGTAACTCACTCCCGGGTATCTGTTATTCTAGACATAAACCCCCCGAACCCCTCGATTAGATTCCAGCCTGTAACTCACTCCCGGGTATCTGTTATTCTATATATAAACCCCCCGGACCCCTCGATTAGAGTCCAGCCTGTAACTCACTCCCGGGTATCTGTTATTCTATATATAACCCCCCCCGAACCCCTCGATTAGATTCCAGCCTGTAACTCACTCCCGGGTATCTGTTATTCTATATATAAACCCCCCGAACCCCTCGATTAGATTCCAGCCTGTAACTCATTCCTGGATACAATACTGCCTTGTTATAAAAATGAAGGCATTCTGTAAGATTGTTACTGTGCAGACAGATGCACAGATAGTCCCAAGGTACCTTTATTGCAACCAATGTCAGACTCACACGCAGCTGCAAACACCTTGTTGACTTCGCCAGTCTGATATTCGAACTGTCCCTGAAGAACATAAGAATTAGGAGCACGAGTCAGCCCTTTGGCCCCTCGAGCCTGCTCCATCAATGAACGAGATCGCGGCCGATCTTAGACCTCAACTCCACTTTCCCGCCCGATCCCTCGATTTCCCCAAAAATCTGCCATCTCAGCCCTGAATATACTCAACGACTGAGCCTCCACAGTCCTCTGGGGCAGAGAATTCCTGATTTCACCACCCTCTCTGAGTGAAGAAATTCCTCCTCATCTCCGTCCTAAATGTCCGAGCCCTTATCCTGAGACTGTGTGACCCCTGGCTCTAGACTCAGTAGCCCCGGGGGGGGAACATCTTCTCAGCATAAGAACATGAGAAACAGGAGCAGGCCATACGGCCCCTCGAGCCTGCTCCGCCATTTAATACCATCGTGGCCTGATCCGATCATGGACCCAGCTCCACTTCCCTGCCCGCCCCCTTATCGGTTAAGAAACTGTCTATCTCTGTCTTAAATATATTCAATGTCCCGGCTCCCACAGCTCTCTGAGGCAGCGAGTTCCACAGATTTACAACCCTCTGAGAGAAGGAATTCCTCCTCATCTCAGTTTTAAATGGGCGGCCCCTTATTCTAAGACCATGCCCCCTAGTTCTAGTCTCCCCCATCAGTGGGAACATCCTCTCTGCATCCACCTTGTCGAGCCCCCTCATAATCTGATACGTTTCCATAAGATCACCTCTCATTCTTCTGAACTCCAATGAGTAGAGGCCCAGCCTACTCAACCTTTCCTCATAAGTCAACCCCCTCATCCCCGGAATCAACCGAGTGAACCTTCTCTGAACTGCCTCCAAAGCAAGTATATCCTTTCGTAAATACGGAGAGCAAAACTGTGCACGCAGTACTCCAGGTGTGGCCTCACCAATACCGTGTAACTGGAGCAAGACTTCCCTGCTTTTATACTCCATCCCCTTTGCAATAAAGGCCAAGATACCATTGGCCTTCCTGATCACTTGTTGCACCTTTTGTGTTTCATGTACAAGTAACCCCCAGGTCCCGCTGTACTGCCGCACTTTGCAATTTTTCTCCATTTAAATAATAACTTGCTCTTTGATTTTTTTCTGCCAAAGTGCATGACCTCACACTTTCCCACATTATACTCCATCTGACACATTTTTGCCCACTCACTGAGCCTGTGTCCTTTTACAGATTTTTTGTGTCCTCCTCACACATTGCTTTTCCTCCCATCTTTGTATCGTCAGCAAACTTGGCTACGTTACACTCAGTCCCAGGCGATCGAAACTAGTCCAGGAGATCACCCTGGCCATATTCGATTCCCTGCAGTACTTACCATTATATCTGCCTCATACCTTTCCTCATAAGTCAACCTCCTCATCCCCGGAATCAACCGAGTGAACCTTTTCTGAACTGCCTCCAAAGCAAAGTATATCCTTTCGTAAATACGGAGAGCAAAACTGTGCACGCAGTACTCCAGGTGTGGCCTCACCAATACCCTGTGTAACTGGAGCAAGACTTCCCTGCTTTTATACTCCATCCCCTTTGCAATAAAGGCCAAGATACCAAGATTCCTGATCACTTGCTGTACCTGCATACTATCCTTTTGTGTTTCATGCACAAGTACCAACCTGCTCAACCTTTCTCTACCACAGAAAGTTGTTGAGGCCAGTTCGTTGGATATATTCAAAAGGGTGTTAGATGTGGCCCTTACGGCTAAGGGATCAGGGGGGTATGGAGAGAAAGCAGGAGTGGAGTACTGAAGTTGCATGATCAGCCATGCTCATATTGAATGGTGGTGCAGGCTCGAAGGGTCGAATGGCCTACTCCTGCACCTATTTTCTATGTTTCCTCATAAGTCAACCCCCTCATCCCCGGAATCAACCGAGTGAAGAGTCTCTGAACTGCCTCCAAAGCAAAGTATAACCTTTAGTAAATACGGAGAGCAAAACTGCACGCAGTACTCCAGGTGTGGCCTCACCAATACCCTGTGTAACTGTAGCAAGCATCGACGCTGTCAATCCCTTGCTCGGAATCTTACACGTTTCAATGAGATCACCGCTCGGTCGTCTACACTCCAGAGAATATCGGCCCATTGTGCTCAGGGTAAACAGTGCTGCAGTCAGTTGCGTGTTAGCCTGGGCTTGTTTGCTGCGATAGAAAGGCACCCTGGGTATACACTCCAAGCACCTGGCTGGACGGCGAAAATACTTCCAAGTCAGCAGACCTTCCCTCTGCTCCAACCCTCGGGCAACATCACGGCAAACAGGGAGAAAAAGCAAGTTTAACTGGATCGTTTCTCACAGGGGCACACAGCCAACCGCTTGCCCCATCAAGCCCACAGCGCCTCTTTCAACAGAGCCAGCCCTCAGTCCAATACCCCTGCTCATCGAACCCCCCAGCCCAAACCCCTGGATTAGATTCCAGCCTGTAACTCACTCCCGGGTATCTGTTATTCTATATATAAACCCCCCGAACCCCTCGATTAGATTCCAGCCTGTAACTCACTCCCGGGTATCTGTTATTCTATATATAAACCCCCCCCGAACCCCTCAATTAGATTCCAGCCTGTAACTCACTCCCGGGTATCTGTTATTCTATATATAAACCCCCCGAACCCCTCGATTAGATTCCAGCCTGTAACTCACTCCCAGGTATCTGTTATTCTGTATATAAACCCCCCGAACCCCTGGATTAGATTCCAGCCTGTAACTCACTCTCGGGTATCTGTTATTCTATATATAAAACCCCCCCGAACCCCTCGATTAGATTCCAGCCTGTAACTCACTCCCGGGTATCTGTTATTCTGTATATAAACCCCCCGAACCCCTGGATTAGATTCCAGCCTGTAACTCAGTCCCGGGTATCTGTTATTCTATATATAAACCTCCCGAACCCCTCGATTAGATTCCAGCCTGTAACTCACTGCCGGGTATCTGTTATTCTATATATAAACCCCCCGAACCCCTCGATTAGATTCCAGCCTGTAACTCACTCCCGGGTATCTGTTATTCTATATATAAACCCCCCGAACCCCTCGATTAGATTCCAGCCTGTAACTCACTCCCGGGTATCTGTTATTCTATATATAAACACCCCGAACCCCTCGATTAGATTCCAGCCTGTAACTCACTCCCGGGTATCTGTTATTCTATATATAAACACCCCGAACCCCTCGATTAGATTCCAGCCTGTAACTCACTCCCGGGTATCCGTTATTCTATATATAAACCCCCCGAACCCCTCGATTAGATTCCAGCCTGTAACTCACTCCCGGGTATCTGTTATTCTATATATAAACCCCCCGAACCCCTCGATTAGATTCCAGTCTGTAACTCACTCCCGGGTATCTGTTATTCTATATATAAACCCCCCGAACCCCTCGATTAGATTCCAGCCTGTAACTCACTCCCGGGTATCTGTTATTCTATATATAAACCCCCCGAACCCCTAGATTAGATTCCAGCCTGTAACTCACTCCCAGGGTATCTGTTATTCTATATATAAACCCCCCGAACCCCTCGATTAGATTCCAGCCTGTAACTCACTCCCCGGGTATCCGTTATTCTATATATAAACCCCCCAAAAACCCAGGGTGGGTGTCTATTCCCCTTCCCCACACCCAAAGAGCACTTTTCTAGGTCCAGACACCCATTCCCCAGGTCCAGACACCCAACCCCCAGGCACCCCCGCACCACATCCGGCCACCTCTATCACGCGAGCCCCAGGCTTCTGGGCCTATGCGCTAATCGGCCTGCTGCGACCCGGCCGGCCGCCGATCGCTCCACCAACCGGTGGCCCCACGCTTGATGCCGCCACGGCCGGCCCGCTGGCCCCTTTCCCAGGCGGTGTTTCATGGCCATTTCTCACCTGCCACGCCCGGCCAGGCTGCACAAGTCCGCTCCCTCCGCGCTCCGTGCGCCGACTGACGGCCGGCCGCGCAAGGTGGGCGTGTGTCATCCCTCCTCCCAGCCCCGCGCTGTCCAATCAGCGGCGAGGCCGGCGGCCCGGCGGCCAATCAGCTCTCGCGCGCTCGGCGGGCCCGTCTGTCAATGGCATGGGATCATCCAATCAGCGCCGGGGGGGGGGGTGGGGAAAACCATCCCCCCCTCACCCACGTGGGCCTGTCAATCAGCGCCGCCAGCATCCCGCCCCCTCGTTGTCGGATGCTCCAATCAGCGCCGGGGCATCGCACCCTCGCCGCGTGGGCCTGTCAATCAGCGCCGCCAGCACCCGCCCTCTCATTGTCGGATGCTCCAATCGGCGCCGGGCAACCCCGCCGCTTGCTCCACCCCCTGGCCGCGCGAGGCCCCTCACCTCGCCACCTGTCAATCAGAGGCGGTGGCCCCGCCCCGCGCTGGCGGTTGGGATTTGAAAGGCGCGCGAGGCGGTTGTCAGTTGAGGAAGGGCGGCCATTTGATCTGAATGGAGGAATAGGAAGGGGAAAAAGAGCTTTAAATGGGCAACCTTTCACACCAAACCCCTTAAAAAACACCAGGGAATAAGTGGGGGGAGGAAAATATCGTGATTTATTGCAGCTTTACCCCACCCCCCCCCCCCTCAAAAAAATTAATTCACCTCATGATGGGGGAAAACTAGAAAAGAAACTGTGGCTGAGGTAAAAAAAAAATCCCTTTCCCCCCCCCAGTGGTGTTTTGATTGACTATTTACCAGGATTTTCCAAGATAAAGCCAAAAGAAAGCGCCAAGTTGGCCAAACAAAGATGGCCGACGGGTCACATGGCGCCCGAAGATGGCCAAAGGACTGGTGTCGGCCTGCCGCCCGGTCCGCAGTCTCGCCAACGCCGCAGAGTGCTTCACGTTCAGCCAATGGCTCCCTTGTTCTACGGCGGCGGGGGTTGTGTGGTGGTTGCGGGGTGGGGGGGTTGTTGTTTATGTCGCCAATTGGGGTTGTGGGCGGCCAAAGGAGTTGTATCCCAGTATAGCGGACGGAAGGGGCAGTGGAGGGGGGGGGGGGGGGGCGCGGATGGTCACATCTTGTCATACGGCCGAACCGAAAGGAGAAAGGAGGCCGGCGAAGGAAGGGAGGAAAGACTTGCGTTTATAGAGTGCCTTTTCACCACCCCCCCGGACGTCTCAAAGTGCTTTACCGCCAATGAAGTACTTTTTTTGGAGGGAGGGAGTCCCATACAGTTTGGAGACGGAGGGGAGGGAGTCCCACACAGTTTGGAGACGGAGGGAGGGGAGGGAGTCCCACACAGTTTGGAGACAGAGGGAGTCCCACACAGTTTGGAAACGGAGGGAGGGGAGGGAGTCCCACACAGTTTGGAGACAGAGGGGAGGGGAGGGAGTCCCACACAGTTTGGAGACAGAGGGGAGGGGAGGGAGTCCCACACAGTTTGGAGACAGAGGGAGAGGAGGGAGTCCCACACAGTTTGGAGACGGAGGGGAGGGGAGGGAGTCCCCCACAGTTTGGAGACGGAGGGGAGGGGAGGGAGCTCCACTCAGTTTGGGAGGTGAGGGAGTCTCACACAGTTTGGAGACGGAGGGAGGGGAGGGAGTCCCACTCAGTTTGGAGGTGAGGGAGTCCCACTCAGTTTGGGAGGTGAGGGAGTCCCACTCAGTTTGGAGACGGAGGGAGGGGAGGGAGTCCCACTCAGTTTGGAGACGGAGGGAGGGGAGGGAGTCCCACTCAGTTTGGAGACGGAGGGAGGGGAGGGAGTCCCTCACAGTGTGGAGACGGAGGGAGGGGAGGGAGTCCCCCACAGTGTGGAGACGGAGGGAGGGGAGGGAGTCCCTCACAGTGTGGAGACGGAGGGAGGGGAGGGGGTCCCCCACAGTGTGGAGACGGAGGGAGGGGAGGGAGTCCCCCACAGTTTGGAGACGGAGGGAGGGGAGGGGGTCCCCCACAGTGTGGAGACGGAGGGAGGGGAGGGAGTCCCTCACAGTGTGGAGACGGAGGGAGGTTGGTCCACGATGTGTCACTTTGCTCGGTCACAGACGTGACTCCTAACACATGGCTGTTTTTGGCAGGAGGGACTTGTGGAAAACACATTCTGCTGGAGGCTGCGCACCGCATATACAGCACGCTCCGTGTGTACAGCACGCTCCGTGTGTACAGCACGCTCCGGGGCCGGGGGTAAGTTCTTGTCCAGACACGGTGCGGTGAATAATACTGCTTTTGTTCTTCTTCCAATAGTGGCCGTGGGATCAATGTTCTCCACCTCAAGACGACAGACAGGAACTTGGTTTGATAGTACCTCCGACAGTGCGGCCCCTCCGACAGAGCAGTACGGCACTCCCTCAGTACTGCCCCTCCGACAGTGCGGCGCTCCCTCAGTACTGCCCCTCCGACAGTGCGGCACTCCCTCAGTACTGCCCCTCCGACAGTGCGGCGCTCCCTCAGTACTGCCCCTCCGACAGTACGTCGCTCCCTCAGTACTGCCCCTCCGACAGTGCGGGGCTCCCTCAGTACTGCCCCTCCGACAGTGCGGCGCTCCCTCAGTACTGCCCCTCCGACAGTGCGGCACTCCCTCAGTACTGCCCCTCCGACAGAGCAGTACGGCACTCCCTCAGTACTGCCCCTCCGACAGTGCGGCACTCCCTCAGTACTGCCCCTCCGACAGTGCGGCGCTCCCTCAGTACTGCCCCTCCGACAGTGCGGGGCTCCCTCAGTACTGCCCCTCCGACAGAGGCAGTACGGCACTCCCTCAGTACTGCCCCTCCGACAGTACGGCACTCCCTCAGTACTGCCCCTCCGACAGTGCAGTACGGCACTCCCTCAGTACTGCCCCTCCGACAGTGCGGCGCTCCCTCAGTACTGCCCCTCCGACAGTGCGGGGCTCCCTCAGTACTGCCCCTCCGACAGTGCGGCGCTCCCTCAGTACTGCCCCTCCGACAGTGCGGGGCTCCCTCAGTACTGCCCCTCCGACAGTGCGGGGCTCCCTCAGTACTGCCCCTCCAACAGAGCAGTACGGGGCTCCCTCAGTACTGCCCCTCCGACAGAGCAGTACGGCGCTCCCTCAGAACCACCCCTCTGACAGCCCAGTACGGCACTCCCTCAGTACTGCCCCTCAGTACAGGCACCAGGATTCGGTGCTCAGGTCTCTGGAGTGGGAAATAAACACAGAAACCTTTTGACGCAGGGCAGGCTGGTGATAATGTTGGAGGACAGCGATTGGTTTAAAGGGAGGGTGTTTACGTTGAAGAGTGTTGTATTCCACATATCAGAAATACATAGCACACTCATGACTCATACATGGGGGAGTCATGGGACAACGAGAAGAAAGGATATACTTGCTTTGGAATCAGTTCAGAGGTTCACTCGGTTGATTCCGGGGATGAGGGGGGTTGACTTATGAGGAAAGGTTGAGGAGGTTGGGCCTCTACTCATTGGAATTCAGAAGAATGAGAGGTGATCTTATCGAAACGTATCAGATTATGAGGGAGCTCGACAAGGTGGATGCAGAGAGGATGTTCCCACTGATGGGGGAGACTAGAACTAGGGGGCATGGTCTTAGAATAAGGGGCCGCCCATTTAAAACTGAGATGAGGAGGAATTTCTTCTCTCAGATGGTTGTAAATCTGTGGAACTCGCTGCCTCAGAGAGCTGTGAGGCTGGGTCATTGAATATATTTAAGACAGAGATAGACAGATTTTTGAGCGATACGGGAGTCAAGGGTTATGGGGAGCGGGCAGGGAAGTGGAGCTGAGTCCAAGATCAGATCAGCCATGATCGTATTAAATGGCGGAGCAGGCTCGAGGGGCCAAATGGCCCACTGCTGCATTTCTATGGTCTTATATCTGCGTTAGACCACACTGGGAGCACCGTGTACAGTTCTGGTCTCCATATACCTGGGTTAGATCACACTTGGAGCACCGAGCACAGTTTTGGTCTCCATATACCTGGGTTAGAGCACACTTGGAGCACCGTGCACAGTTCTGGTCTCCATATACCTGGGTTAGATCACACTTGGAGCACGGTATACAGTTCTAGTCTCCATATACCTGGGTTAGACCACACTTGGAGCACCGTGCACAGTTCTGGTCTCCATATACCTGGGTTAGATCACACTTGGAGCACGGTATACAGTTCTAGTCTCCATATACCTGGGTTAGACCACACTTGGAGCACCATGCACAGTTCTGGTCTCCATATACCTGGGTTAGACCACACTTGGAGCACCGTGCACAGTTCTGGTCTCCATATACCTGGGTTAGACCACACTGGGAGCACTGCACAGTTCTGGTCTCCATATACCTGGGTTAGACCACACTTGGAGCACCGTGCACAGTTCTGGTCTCTATATTATAAAAAGGACAGAGGCATTGGAGAAGATTTAAGATATGCCGCTTTTCACGACCACCGGACGTCACAAAGTGCTTTACAGCCAATGAAGTACTTTTGGAGTGTCGTCACTGTTGTAATGTGTGGACAGAAAGTGCAGCAATTGTTTACCGGAATGATACCAGAACTGAGAGCTTATACCCAATGGGAAAGGCTGAACCACTGGGGCTCTTCTCGCTGGAAAAGAGAAGACCTAGGGGTGACCCGACCGAGGTCTTTAAGATTATGAAAGGGTTTCGATTGGTTAGATGTAGAAATGTTTCCACTTGTGGGGCGCAGGGGGAGGAGAGACCAGAACTGAGGGGGCCATCAATATAAGACAGTCACGCATAAATCCAATGGGGAGTTCAGCAGAAACTTCCTTACCCAGAGAGTGGTGAGAAGGCAAATAGTATGTTGGCCTTCATAGCGAGAGGATTTGAGTATAGGAGTAGGGAGGTCTTACTACAGTTGTACAGGGCCTTGGTGAGACCACACCTGGAATATTGTGTACAGTTTTGGTCTCCTAACTTGAGGAAGGATATTCTTGCTATTGAGGGAGTGCAGCGAAGATTCACCAGACTGATTCCCAGGATGGTGGGACTGACATATCAAGAAAGACTGGATCAACTGGACTTGTATTCACTGGAGTTCAGAAGAATGAGAGGGAAACGTTTAAAATTCTGACGGGACTGGACAGGTTAGATGCAGGAAGAATGTTCCCGATGTTGGGGAAGTCCAGAACCAGGGCTCACAGTCTAAGGATAAGGGGTAAGCCATTTAGGACCGAGATGAGGAGAAACTTCTTCACCCAGAGAATTGTGAACCTGTGGAATTCTCTACCACAGAAAGTAGTTGAGGCCAATTCACTAAATATATTCAAAAGGGAGTTAGATGAAGTCCTTACTACTCGGGGGATCAAGGGGTATGGCGAGAAAGCAGGAATGGGGTACTGAAGTTGCATGTTCAGCCATGAACTCATTGAATGGTGGTGCAGGCTCGAAGGGCTGAATGGCCTGCTCCTGCACCTATTTTCTATGTTTCTCTGTGAACTCTTCCGTTTTTGGCGTAGAAGCAAGTCATCCTCGCTTCGAGGGAACGCCTACGACTGACTGATGACGTGCAGCGTGATAACACGGCGTGCGTTACATGGTATACCGTCCTCTACAATAACCACCCCAGTGTGCCCCACCATCGCAGGGTTGACAAACTATGAATAATGAACAGCGTAGGCCAATCAGGTGCACAGATCTCTTTATTGACATTGACTTGCCGGGCCGAGACAGCAACAAACACTTATTCAATGCAACTACAGCACCCTCCGCGCACCGGGTTTTTTTTTTAACGTAACGGAGACACGTGACGAGACGAAACAGTTACTTCATTTACCTAACCCTACAATGGGTGAGCAGCACTATAATTTCTTTACCTACTCAATCCGCGAGCAACCTCGTGGGAGGCCTTCTAGTAAAGTAAAAAAAACAACGAAAAAATCAGTACGTTTATCAGACCTCCACAGTCCAGAAAGGTCAACTTTCTAAATCAGTTCCAAGATTGCTAAACGTTGGACTATTGGTTACAGTTTGCCGGGATTAAGTCGCCCGACCTTACAACGCCTCTCCACCGTTCTATCACAGCAGCGCCTGGCACCAGGGGGAAAGGGGGCAGATACCGTGCGAGAGGCATCACTATCGCAACACATTTCAGCACCCACAACTCGGTCAGGGGCATCGCGTGATGGAACGCTCTCCGCTTGGCCTGGAGGAGAAGCTCGGCCCCGCCCAGGACAAAGCAGCCCCGCTCGATCGGCCCGTTACCCCACCCACCTTCAAAACACTCGCTCCCTCCGCCAACCGTGGCCGCAATGCGGGCACCGTCTACAAGATGCGCTGCGGCAACTCGCCAAGGCTTCTTCGGCAGCGTCTCCCAAACCCGCGCCGAGAAGGACAAGGGCAGCAAGCGCATGGGAACACCACCACCTCCACGACTGCGAATGCATCCTTTTACGGCTTACGGCTAAAGGGATCAGGGGGCATGGAGAGAAGGCAGGAGTGGGGTATGATCTTACTGAATGGCGGTGCAGGCTCGAAGAGCCGAATGGCCTGCTCCTGCACCTATTTTCTATGTTTCTACGTTCCCCCCTCCGAGTCTCACACACACAGCATCCCTCGACTTGGAAATATATTGGCCGTTCACCTTCACCACACGGACTGCAGCGGTTCAAGGCGGCGGCTCACCACCATCTTCTCAAGGGCAATTAGGGATGGGCAATAAATGCCGGCCTTGCCAGTGACGCCCACATCCCAGGAACTAATAACCAAAAACTACATGGCACCAGGAGTGTGAGGCAGCCGGTCCTCGCTGCAGGCCGAGAGGGAGGTGGGTTACGGGAAGAAATGTCACGAGTTGGAAGAGTTTGACTGACGACTGAGGTTAAGTACAACCAGGAGAGGGAATGGCAAAATGGCGGTGGGTCAGACAAGGCAAGCAATAACGGGCCGCTGGCACTTGGTGCGGGACACCTTCACCTCTGTATGTGTGTGCGTGGGGAGGGGGAAAATCGTCTCGCTCAGTACAGGTCGGGGCCACAGCCTGGGCCATTCCTGCTGTGTGTGTAGGGGGTTCAGTCCCTCCCCGGGGGGCGTGAGACCATCGCGCTCAGTACAGGTCGGGGCCACAGCCTGGGCCATTCCTGCTGTGTGTGTAGGGGGTTCAGTCCCTCCCCGGGGGGCGTGAGACCGTCTCGCTCAGTACAGGTCAGGGCCACAGCCTGGGCCATTCCTGCTGTGTGTGTCTGGGGGGCTCAGTCCCTCCCCGGGGGGCGTGAGACCGTCTCGCTCAGTACAGGCCGGAGTCACAGCCTGGGCCATTCCTGCTGTGTGTCTGGGGGGTTCAGTCCCTCCCCGGGGGGCGTGAGACCATCGCGCTCAGTACAGGCCGGAGTCACAGCCTGGGCCATTCCTGCTGTGTGTGTAGGGGGCTCAGTCCCTCCCCGGGGGGCGTGAGACCGTCTCGCTCAGTACAGGCCGGGGCCACAGCCTGGGCCATTCCTGCTGTGTGTCTGGGGGGCTCAGTCCCTCCCCGGGGGGCGTGAGACCATCGCGCTCAGTACAGGCCGGAGTCACAGCCTGGGCCATTCCTGCTGTGTGTGTGGGGGGCTCAGTCCCTCCCCGGGGGGCGTGAGACCATCTCGCTCAGTACAGGCCGGAGTCACAGCCTGGGCCATTCCTGCTCTGTGTGTGTAGGGGGCTCAGTCCCTCCCCGGGGGGCGTGAGACCGTCTCGCTCAGTACAGGCCGGAGTCACAGCCTGGGCCATTCCTGCTCTGTGTGTGTCTGGGGGGCTCAGTCCCTCCCCGGGGGGCGTGAGACCGTCTCGCTCAGTACAGGCCGGAGTCACAGCCTGGGCCATTCCTGCTGTGTGTGTCTGGGGGGCTCAGTCCCTCCCCGGGGGGCGTGAGACCGTCTCGCTCAGTACAGGCCGGAGTCACAGCCTGGGCCATTCCTGCTGTGTGTCTGGGGGGCTCAGTCCCTCCCCGGGGGGCGTGAGACCGTCTCGCTCAGTACAGGCCGGAGTCACAGCCTGGGCCATTCCTGCTGTATGTCTGGGGGGTTCAGTCCCTCCCCGGGGGGCGTGAGACCATCTCGCTCAGTACAGGCCGGAGTCACAGCCTGGGCCATTCCTGCTGTGTGTAGGGGGCTCAGTCCCTCCCCGGAGGGTGTGAGACCGTCTCGCTCAGTACAGGCCGGTTCACAGCCTGGGCCATTCCTGCTGTGTGTCTGGGGGGGTTCAGTCCCTCCCCGGAGGGTGTGAGACCGTCTCGCTCAGTACAGGCCGGAGTCACAGCCTGGGCCATTCCTGCTGTGTGTCTGGGGGGTTCAGTCCCTCCCCAGAGGGTGCGAGACCGTCTCGCTCAGTACAGGCCGGAGTCACAGCCTGGGCCATTCCTGCTGTGTGTGTAGGGGGCTCAGTCCCTCCCCGGGGGGCGTGAGACCATCTCGCTCAGTACAGGCCGGGGCCACAGCCTGGGCCATTCCTGCTCTGTGTCTGGGGGGCTCAGTCCCTCCCCGGGGGGCGTGAGACCGTCTCGCTCAGTACAGGCCGGAGTCACAGCCTGGGCCATTCCTGCTTGTGTGTCTGGGGGCTCAGTCCCTCCCCGGGGGGCGTGAGACCGTCTCGCTCAGTACAGGCCGGTTCACAGCCTGGGCCATTCCTGCTCTGTGTGTGTCTGGGGGGTTCAGTCCCTCCCCGGGGGGGCGTGAGACCATCTCGCTCAGTACAGGCCGGAGTCACAGCCTGGGCCATTCCTGCTGTGTGTCTGGGGGGTTCAGTCCCTCCCCGGGGGGGCGTGAGACCGTCTCGCTCAGTACAGGCCGGAGTCACAGCCTGGGCCGTTCCTGCTGTGTCTGGGGGCTCAGTCCCTCCCCGGGGGGGCGTGAGACCATCTCGCTCAGTACAGGCCGGAGTCACAGCCTGGGCCATTCCTGCTGTGTGTGTCTGGGGGGCTCAGTCCCTCCCCGGGGGGGCGTGAGACCATCTCGCTCAGTACAGGCCGGAGTCACAGCCTGGGCCATTCCTGCTTGTGTGTAGGGGGCTCAGTCCCTCCCCAGGGGGCATGGGACCGTCTCGCTCAGTACAGGCCGGGGCCACAGCCTGGGCCATTCCTGCTTGTGTGTAGGGGGCTCAGTCCCTCCCCAGAGGGTGTGAGACCATCTCGCTCAGTACAGGCCGGAGTCACAGCCTGGGCCATTCCTGCTGTGTGTCTGGGGGGTTCAGTCCCTCCCCGGAGGGTGTGAGACCATCTCGCTCAGTACAGGCCGGAGTCACAGCCTGGGCCATTCCTGCTGTGTGTGTAGGGGGTTCAGTCCCTTGCCGGGGGGCGCGAGACCGTCTCGCTCAGTACAGGCCGGAGTCACAGCCTGGGCCATTCCTGCTGTGTGTGTAGGGGGCTCAGTCCCTCCCCAGAGGGTGTGAGACCGTCTCGCTCAGTACAGGCCGGAGTCACAGCCTGGGCCATTCCTGCTGTGTGTGTCTGGGGGGCTCAGTCCCTCCCCGGGGGGCGTGAGACCGTCTCGCTCAGTACAGGCCGGAGTCACAGCCTGGGCCATTCCTGCTGTGTGTCTGGGGGGTTCAGTCCCTCCCCGGGGGGGCATGGGACCGTCTCGCTCAGTACAGGCCGGAGTCACAGCCTGGGCCATTCCTGCTGTGTGTCTGGGGGGTTCAGTCCCACCCCGGAGGGTGTGAGACCATCTCGCTCAGTACAGGCCGGAGTCACAGCCTGGGCCATTCCTGCTGTGAGTGTGGGTCTCTCGGTACCACACGGGCTGGAAACGACTATACCCAGGATGGAGTTGGAGTCTGGCGAGACTCGAGGTGACACCTCCTAAACCAGATTATAGGCAAAATATTTAATTAGCTGAACTTCCTGTTTCTCCCCCGACCACACACACATACCCCCCTCACTCACACACACACACACTCTCTCACACACACACATACACTTTCTCACACACACACACCCCTCACTCACACACACACACACACACACACTTTCTCACACACACACACCCCTCACTCACACACACACACACCCCTCACTCACACACACCCTTTCTCACACACACACACCCTTTCTCACACACACACACCCCTCACTCACACACACACACTTTCTCACACACACATACACCCCTCACTCACACACACATACACCCCTCACTCACACACACACTTTCTCACACACACACACTTTCTCACACACACACACTTTCTCACACACACACACTTTCTCACACACACACACACTTTCTCACACACACACACCCCTCACTCACCCACATGCACTTTCTCACACACATACACCCCTCACTCACACACATACACCCCTCACTCACACACTCTCTCACACAAACATCCCTCACATACACATACCCCCCTCACTCACACACATTCTTACACACACACATACTCACTCTCTCACACACACTCTCACACACACATCCCTCAAACACACCCCTCACTCACACACATACACTTTCTCACACACACACACACACCCCTCACACACACACACCCCTCACACACACACACCCCTCACACACACACACCCCTCACACACACACACCCCTCACACACACACACCCCTCACACACACACACACACCCCTCACACACACACACACACCCCTCACACACACACACACACCCCTCACACACACACACACACCCCTCACACACACACACACACACCCCTCACACACACACACACTCACTCTCACTCACACACTCTCTCTCTCTCTCTCTCTCCCACTCGCTCACACACACACACCACACACATTCTCTTTCTCCCACTCCCTCACACACTCACCCCTCACACACACACACACACACTCACTCTCTCTCTCTCCCTCACACACACACACTCTCTCTCTCTCTCCCACTCACTCCCTCTCTCACACACACACACACACATACACGCAGTGTTTCGGAGTTCCCGGTACCACTGGGTAGTGACCAGCTGTGGTGGGGTGTGCACGACCCCCGACCTTCACACCCGAGCTCTCTGGTGCACAGCCAGCGAGGGGCGCTCGGCCACCGAGTTGATCCAGACCAGGCAACGGAAGGGCCCGTCCGCATCGGCGTCGGCTCCGTCCCCATCCCCACCGCCGGCCCTGGCTCCCTCGCACCGGTGCTGCGACAGCTCGGCCAGCTGGGCGAAGGTGTGCAGGCACAAGGCGCACTGGAGCAGGCGCTCAGCCGGCAGCGGCCCACAGCGGTGCCGGGACAGGCGGCCCAGGTCGCCGAAGCTGTGCAGGCAGAGCGAGCACTGGTAGAGGGGCCGGGGCGGGGTCGGCTGGGGAGGGGCGGGGGGCATGGTGGGCAGAGCGGCGGGCGGTGCCCGCTGCGAGCAGCGGTGGTTGGCCAGGTGGCCCGACTGGTTGAAGGCCCGCCCGCATGCCCGGCAGGCGAAGGGCTTCTCCCCGGTGTGGATGTGGCGGTGCCGCATGAGCGAAGAGGAATAGGCAAACCGCTTGTGGCAGAGCTCGCAGCGGTAAGGCTTGTCGCCCGTGTGGACCCTTCGGTGGTTCATGAGGTTGGAGGACACGGCGAACGCCCGGCCACAGGTCTCACAGCGGTAAGGACGCTCCCCGGTGTGCACCCGCCGGTGGCTGGCCAGGTGGCCCGACTGGTTGAAGGCCCGGTCGCAGTGGATGCACTTGAAGGGCCGCTCGCCCGTGTGCAGCCGGCGGTGACTCGCCAGCGTGGAAGAGTTGCCAAAGTGCTGGTGACACACGTCACACTCGAAGGGCCGCTCCCCGGTGTGCACCCGTCGGTGGCTCCGCAGGTAGGACAGGTTGCTGAAGCTCTTCAGGCACACGGCACACTGGAAGAGGCGGCGGTCGGTGTGCAGGCGCTGGTGGATCAGCAGCTTGGAGGACTCGCGGAAGCCCTTCCCGCAGGCCCCACAGCGGAAGGGCCGCTCCCCCGTGTGGATTCGGCCGTGCACGGCGAAGGAGGAGGAGTAGGCGAAGCGCTTGTGGCACACGCCGCACTCGAAGGGCTTCTCGCCCGTGTGTGAGCGCTGGTGCACCGAGAGCCAGGAGGCGCTGGCGAAGGCCTTGTGGCACACGGCGCATGCGAACGGCTTCTCCCCCGTGTGCACCCGCCGGTGCTTGAGCAGGCCCGAGGCGTGCGGGAACGCCTTGTCGCAGGCCTCACACTGGAACGGCTTCTCGCCGGGGGCACGGCGTCGACGACCACCGGTCCCCGTGGCTGCTGTCGCTGCCGCCGTCTCTTCGGCGGGTCCGGCAACGCTGCCCGCCGGCCGCTGCTCCCCAGGCGCCAACAGCGAGGGTAGCTCGGTCCCTGACGTCCGCTGCTCGTCTTCCTCCCTCGCAGGCGGTAACGGCATCTCCGCTGTCCACTGCTCTTCCTCCACAGGCGCAGACAGCGAGGGTAGCTCTGTCCCTGACATCCACCGCTCCTGCTCCTTCCCAGGCGCAGACAGCGAGTGTAGCTGGGTCCCTGACGTCTGCGGCTCCTGCTCCTTCCCAGGCGCAGACAGCGAGTGTAGCTGGGTCCCTGACGTCTGCGGCTCCTGCTCCTTCCCAGGCGCAAGCAGCGAGGGTAGCTCAGTGCCTGACGTCTGCTGCTCCTGCTCCTTCCCAGGTGCAGACAGCGAGTGTAGCTGGGTCCCTGACGTCCGCGGCTCCTGCTCCTTCCCAGGCGCAGACAGCGAGTGTAGCTGGGTCCCTGACGTCCGCGGCTCCTGCTCCCTCCCAGGCGCAGGCAGCGAGGGTAGCTCAGTGCCTGACGTCTGCTGCTCCTGCTCCTTCCCAGGCGCAGACAGCGAGGGTAGCTCAGTGCCTGACGTCTGCTGCTCCTGCTCCTTCCCAGGCGCAGACAGCGAGGGTAGCTCGGTGCCTGACGTCTGCTCCTCCTGCTCCGTCCCCGCAGGCGTTGACAGCGAGGGAAGCTCTGTCCCCGACGTCCACTGCGCCTCTTCCTCTCTCGCAGGCGCTGACGGCATCTCCGCACCCGCCATCCACTGCTGTTCCTCCACAGGCGCAGACAGCGAGGGAAGCTCGGTCCCTGACGTCCGCTGCTCCTCCTCCTTCCCAGGCGCCGACGGTGAGGGAGGCTCGGTCCCTGCCAGCCACAGCTCCTCCTGCTCCCCAGACGGTGATGGCAGCTCAGTGCCCAAGGTCCGCTCCGGGATTCCGGCCATCCCCTGCCACGGATTCATTCTGCGGATCGGCAGGAACAAAAAAACAAGTTCATTGTCTGCTCTTGCTCCAGCTTCCCCCCCCCGCACCTCAACCATCGCCTTGGGAGCCCTGGAGAGGATGGGTGTTGTGTATGTGGACCATCAAAATGTGTTTGATAAAGTGCCCTATCACTTTTAATGAAGTTACGGAGAGGGTTGATCAGGGTAGTGCAGTGGATGCTGTGTATATGGACCATCAAAAGGCATTTGATAAAGTGCCTGATCACTTTTACAGACAATAATCCCGGACAAAAGTTGGCATTTGGAAAAGTTTGGGTGAATGAATGTAAGTCAGCAAGGATTTGTTAAAGGCAGAATATTATCTGAATGGCGGCAGATTAGGAAAAGGGGAGGTGCAACGAGACCTGGGTGTCATGGGACATCAGTCATTGAAAGTTGGCCATGCAGGTACAGCAGGCGGTGAAGAAGGCAAATGGCTTGTTGGCCTTCATAGCGAGAGGATTTGAGTATAGGAGCAGGGAGGTCTTACTGCAGTTGTACCGGGCCTTGGTGAGGCCTCACTTTGAATATTGTATTCAGTTTTGGTCTCCTAATCTGAGGAAGGACATTCTTGCTATTGAGGGAGTGCAGCGAAGGTTCACCAGACTGATTCCCGGGATGGCAGGACTGACATATGAAGAAAGACTGGATCGACTGGGCTTATATTCACTGGAATTTAGAAGGATGAGAGGGGATCTCATAGAAACATATAAAATTCTGACGGGACGGGACAGGTTAGATGCAGGAAGAATGTTCCCGATGTTGGGGAAGTCCAGAACCAGGGCTCACAGTCTAAGGATAAGGGGTAAGCCATTTAGGACCGAGATGAGGTGAAACTTCTTCACTCAGAGAATTGTGAACCTGTGGAATTCCCTACCGTAGAAAGTTGTTGGGGACCAGTTCGTTGGATATATTCAAAAGGGAGTTAGATGTGGCCCTTACGGCTAAAGGGATCAGGGGGGTATGGAGAGAAGGCAGGAGTGGGGTACTGAGGGAATGATCAGCCATGATCATATTGAATGGTGGTGCAGGCTCGAAGGGCTGAATGGCCTGCTCCTGCACCTATTTTCTATGGTTCTATGTTTGACTAACTTGATTGATTAATGGTTGATGAGGGTAGTGTAGTGGATGCTGTGTATATGGACTACCAAACGGTGTTTGATACAGTACCACATAGACTGGTTAACAAAATTAAACCCCATGGGATTAAAGGGACAGTGGCTGATTGGATACGAAATTTAGCTAAGAGACAGAAAGTAGATTATTGGTGAACGGTTGTTTCTCAGACAGGAGGGAAGTATACAGTGGTTGTACCAAGAGGTCGGTATTGAGACCTCTGCTCTTTGACATATATTCATGACCTGGACGTGATATACAGCAACAACTGGCATTTATACCGCGCCTTTAATGTAGTAAAACGTTCCAAGATGTTTCAACATGAGCGATTATCTGACACAATTTGACCCCGAGCCACACCGGGAGATATTAGGGACAGGCGACCAGAAGCTGGGTCACAGAGGTGGGTTTTAAGGAGCGTCTTAAAAGGAGGAGAGAGAGGCGGAGAGGTTTAGGGAGGGTGTTCCAGAGCTTGGGGCCCCAGGCAGCTGAAGGCACGGCCTCCGAATGTGGAGCGATCAGGGGATGCTCAAGAGGGCAGAAGTGAGGAGCACAGAAGTTTCGGAGGGTTGTAGGGCTGGAGGTGATTACAGAGATGGGGGGGGGGTACGAGGGAGGGATTTGAACAGGAGGATGAGAATTGAAGAGGCAGGAGGATGTGACAGAGATAGGGAGGGGGAGCGAGGGGCCATGGAGGGATTTGAACAGGAGGATGAGAATTGTCGAGGTTGGAGGAGGTTACAGAGATAGGGAGGGGCCATTGAGGGATTTGTAAACTAGGGTGAGAATTGTAGGGGCTGGAGGAGGTTACAGAGATAGGGAGGCCACACCTGGAGTACTACGTACAGTTTTTGTCTCCGTATTTAAGGAGGGATATACTTGCATTGGAGGCAGTTCAGAGAAGGTTCACTCGGTTGATTCCGGAGATGAAGGGGTTGTCTTATGAGGAAAGGTTAAGCAGGTTGGGCCTCTATTCATTGGCGTTTAGAAGAATGAGAGGTGATCTTATCGAAACGTGTAAGATTCTGAGGTGGCTGGACAGGGTGGATGCAGAGAGGATGTTTCCCCTCGTGGGGGAATCTCGAACTAGGGGGCATAATCTCAGAATAAGGGGCTGCACATTTAAGATGGAGATGAGGAAGAATTTCTTCTGGTGAATCTGTGGAATTCTCTGCCCCAGAGAGCTGTGGAGGCTGGGTCATTGAATATATTTAAGGTGGAGATAGACAGATTTTTGAACAATAAGGGAGTGAAGGGTTATGGGGAGCGGGCAGGGAAGTGGAGTTGAGGCCACGATCAGATCAGCCATGATTTTATTAACATAGAAACATAGAAAGTAGGTGCAGGAGCAGGCCATTCGGCCCTTCGAGCCTGTACCACCATTCAATATCATGGCTGATCATGCAACTTCAGTACCCCACTCCTGCTTTCTCCCCATACCCCCTGATCCCTTTAACCGTAAGGGCCACATCTAACTCCCTTTTGAATATATCCAACGAACTGGCCTCAACAACTTTCTGTGGTGGAGAATTCCACAGGTTCACAATTCTCTGGGTGAAGAAGTTTCTCCTCATCTCGGTCCTAAATGGCTTACCCCTTATCCTTAGACTGTGACCCCTGGTTCTGGACTTCCCCAACATTGGAGCTCGAGGTGCGTGGAGAGGCCTATAAAGGCCCAGCGGCTGCGAGAGGCGGCGGCAGATCGGAGGCGGGAGCTCAAGGGGCGTGGAGAGGCCAATAAAGGCCCAGCGGCTGCGAGAGGGGGCGGGAGTGCGAGGTGCGTGGAGAGGCCTATAAAGGCCCAGCTTGTGCAGCTCCAGCCGGGAGAAAAAGCAAAAAAGTAGTAGAAAGAAATCAAAAGGTGACGTCGCAGCCAAAGGGGTAAGTGATTGTTGAGTAGTTTTTCTTTTTCTTTTTTATATCAGTAAGTAACCTGTCGCCAAATTAAGTGTATCTAAGGGTTAAGTCATGGCAGGAGAGCTCGGTCACGTGTTATGCTCCTCCTGTCCAATGTGGGAACTCAGGGACACTTCCGGTGTCCCTCATGACTACGTGTGCAGGAAGTGTATCCGCCTCCAGCTCCTGACGGTCCGTGTTGCGGAGTTGGAGCTGAGGGTGGATTCACTCTGGAGCATCCACGATGCTGAGAATGACCTGAGTAGCACGTGTAGCGAGTTGGTCTTACCGCAGGTGAAGGGTCCACAGCCAGCGAGGGAATGGAAGACCAGCAGGAAGAGCAGTGCAAGGAAGGTAGTGCAGGGGTTCCCTGCGGTCATCCCCCTGTAAAACAGATACACAGCTTTGAATACTGTTGAGGGGGATGACTCATCAGGGGAGGGCAGCAGCAGCCAAGTTCATGGCACCGTGGCTGGCTCTGCTGCACAGGAGAGCAGGAAAAAGAGTGGGAGAGCGATAGTGATAGGGGATTCAATTGTAAGGGGAATAGATAGGCGTTTCTGCGGCCGCAACCGAGACTCCAGGATGGTATGTTGCCTCCCTGGTGCAAGGGTCAAGGATGTCTCGGAGCGGGTGCAGGATATTCTGAAAAGGGAGGGTGAACAGCCAGTTGTCGTGGTGCACATTGGTACCAACGATATTGGTAAAAAAAAGGGATGAGGTCCTACGAGACGCATTTAAGGAGCTAGGAGCTCAATTAAAAAGTAGGACCTCAAAAGTAGTAATCTCGGGATTGCTACCAGTGCCACGTGCTAGTCAGAGTAGAAATCGCAGGATAGCTCAAATGAATACGTGGCTTGAGCAGTGGTGCATAGAAACATAGAAAATAGGTGCAGGAGTAGGCCATTTGGCCCTTCGAGCCTGCACTGCCATTCAATGAGTTCATGGCTGAACATGCAACTTCAGTACTCCATTCCTGCTTTCTCGCCATACCCCTTGATCCCCCTAGTAGTAAGGACTACATCTAACTCCTTTTTGAATATATTTAGTGAATTGGCCTCAACAACTTTCTGTGGTAGAGAATTCCACAGGTTTACCACTCTCTGGGTGAAGAAGTTTCTCCTCATCTCGGTCCTAAATGGCTTACCCCTTATCCTTAGACTGTGACCCCTGGTTCTGGACTTCCCCAACATTAATAAGAACATAAGAAGTAGGAACAGGAGTAGACCATCTAGCCCCTCGAGCCTGCTCCACCACCCAACAAGATCATGGCTGATCTGGCCGTGGACTCAGCTCCACTTACCCGCCCGCTCCCCATAACCCTTAATTCCCTTATTAGTTAAAAATCTATCTATCTGTGATTTGAATACATTCAATGAGCTAGCCTCAACTGCTTCCTTGGGCAGAGAATTCCACAGATTCACAACCCTCTGGGAGAAGAAATTCCTTCTCAACTCGGTTTTAAATTGGCTCCCCCGTATTTTGAGGCTGTGCCCCCAAGTTCTAGTCTCCCCGACCAGTGGAAACAACCTCTCTCCCTCTATCCTGTCTATCCCCTTCATTATTTTAAATGTTTCTAAAAGTTCACCCCTCATCCTTCTGAACTCCAACGAGTCAAGACCCAGTCTACTCAATCTATCATCATAAGGTAACCCCCTCATCTCCGGAATCAGCCGAGTGAATCGTCTCTGTACCCCCTCCAAAGCTAGTATATCCTTCCTTAAGTAAGGTGACCAAAACTGCATGCAGTACTCCAGGTGCGGCCTCACCAATACCAAGTACAGTTGCAGTAGGACCTCCCTGCTTTTGTACTCCATCCCTCTCGCAATGAAGGCCAACATTCCATTTGCCTTCCTGATTACCTGCTGTACCTGCAAACTAACTTTTTGGGATTCATGATCAAGGATCCAAAAGAGTTTCATGATCAAGGACCCCCATGTCCCTCTGCATTCAGCATGTTGTCATTTCTCCCCATTCAAATAATATTCCCTTTTACTGTTTTTTTTCCCAAGGTGGATGACCTCACATTTTCCGACATTGTATTCCATCTGCCAAACCTTAGCCCATTCGCTTAACTTATCTAAATCTCTTGGCAGCCTCTGTGTCCTCTACACAACCCGCTTTCCCACTAATCTTTGTGTCATCTGCAAATTTTGTTACGCTACACTCTGTCCCCTCTTCCAGGTCATCTATGTATATTGTAAACAGTTGTGGTCCCAGCACCGATCCCTGTGGCACACTACTAACCACCGATTTCCAACCCGAAAAGGACCCATTTATACCGACTCTCTGCTTTCTGTTAGCCAGCCAATTTTCGATCCATGCTAATACATTTCCTCTGACTCCATGTACCTTTATCTTCTGCAGCAACCTTTTGTGTGGCACTTTATCAAATGCCTTTTGGAAATCTAAATACACCACATCCATCGGTACACCTCTATCCACCATGCTCGTTATATCCTCAAAGAATTCCAGTAAATTAGTTACACATGATTTCCCCTTCATGAATCCATGTTGCGTCTCCTTGATTGCACTATTCCTATCGAGATGTCCCGCTATTTCTTCCTTAATGATAGCTTCAAGCATTTTCCCCACGACAGATGTTAAACTAACCGGCCTATAGTTACCTGCCTTTTGTCTGCCCCCTTTTTTAAACAGAGGCATTACATTAGCTGCTTTCCAATCCGATGGCACCTCACCAGAGTCCAGAGAATTTTGGTACATTATAACAAATGCATCTGCTATAACTTCCGCCATCTCTTTTAATACCCTGGGATGCATTTCATCAGGACCAGGGGACTTGTCTACCTTGAGTCCCATTAGCTTGTCCAGCACTACCCCCCGAGTGATAGTGATTGTCTCAAGGTCCTCCCTTCCCACATTCATGTGACCAGCAATTTTTGGCATGGTTTTTGTGTCTTCCACTGTGAAGACCGAAGCAAAATAATGTTTAAGGTCTCAGCCATTTCCACATTTCCCATTATTAAATCCCCCTTCTCATCTTCTAAGGGACCAACATTTACTTTAGTCACTCTTCCGTTTTATATATCTGTAAAAGCTTTTACTATCTGTTTTTATGTTTTGCGCAAGTTTACATTCATAATCTATCTTCCCCTTCTTTATTGCTTTCTTAGTCATTCTTTGCTGTCGTTTAAAATTTTCCCAATCTTCTAGTTTCCCACTAACCTTGGCCACCTTATACGCATTGGTTTTTAATTTGATACTCTCCTTTATTTCCTTGGTTATCCACGGCAGGTTATCCCTTCTTTTACCGCCCTTCTTTTTCACTGGAATATATTTTTGTTGCGCACTATGAAAGAGCTCCTTAAAAGTCCTCCACTGTTCCTCAATTGTGCCACCGTTTAGTCTGTGTTCCCAGTCTACTTTAGCTAACTCTGCCCTCATCCCACTGTAGTCCCCTTTGTTTAAACATAGTACACTCGTTTGAGACACTACTTCCTCACCCTCAATCTGTATTACAAATTCAACCATACTGTGATCACTCATTCCAAGAGGATCTTTTACGAGGAGATCGTTTATTATTCCTGTCTCATTACACAGGACCAGATCTAAGATAGCTTGCTCCCTTGTAGGTTCTGTAACATACTGTTCCAAGAAACAATCCCGTATGCATTCTATGAATTCCTACTCAAGGCTACCCCGTGCGATTTGATTTGACCAATCGATATGTAGGTTAAAATCCCCCATGATTACTGCCGTTCCTTTTTCACATGCCTCCATTATTCCCTTGATTATTGTCCGCCCCACCGTGAAGTTATTATTTGGGGGCCTATAAACTACGCCCACCAGTGACTTTTTCCCCTTACTATCTCTAATCTCCACCCACAATGATTCAACATTTTGTTCATTAGAGCCAATATCGTCTCACAACTGCCCTGATATCATCCTTTATTAACAGAGCTACCCCACCTCCTTTCCCTTCTTGTCTATATTTCCGAATTGTCAGATACCCCTGTATGTTTAATTCCCAGTCTTGGCCACCCTGCAACCACGTTTCTGTAATGGCCACCAAATCATACCCATTTGTAATGATTTGTGCCGTCAACTCATTTACTTTATTTCGAATGCTGCGTGCGTTTAGGTAGAGTGTTTTAATACTAGTTTTTAAACCATGATTTTTAGTTTTGACCCCTCCTGCAGCCCCTTTATATTCATACATATTGTCCCTTCCTATCACCTTGTGGTTTACAGACAAAAGGCAGGTAACTATAGGCCGGTTAGTTTAACATTTGTAGTGGGGAAAATGCTTGAAAATATCATTAAGGAAAAAATAGCGGGACATCTAGATAGGAACAGTGCAATCAAGCAGACGCAACATGGATGCATGAAGGGGAAATCATGTGTAACTAATTTACTGGAATTTTTTGAGGATGTAACGAGCATGGTGGATAGAGGTGTGCCGATGGATGTGGTATATTTAGATTTCTAAAAGGCATTCGATAAGGGGCCACACAAAAGGTTACTGCAGAAGATAAAGGTACGCGGAGTCAGAGGAAATGTATTAGCATGGATCGAGAATTGACTGGCGAACAGAAAGCAGAGAGTCGGGATAAATGGGTCCTTTTCGGGTTGGAAATCGGTGGTTAGTGGTGTGCCACAGGGATCGGTGCTGGGACCTCAACTGTTTACAATATACATAGATGACCTGGAAGAGGGGACAGAGTGTAGTGTAACAAAATTTGCAGATGACACAAAGATTAGCGGGAAAGCGGGTTGTGTAAAGGACACAGAGAGGCTGCAGAGATTTAGATAGGTTAAGCGAATGGACTAAGGTTTGGCAGATGGAATACAATGTCGGAAAAAGTGAGGTCATCCACCTTGGGAAAAAAAACAGTAAAAGGGAATATTATTTGAATGGGGAGAAATTACAACATGCTGAGATGCAGAGGGACCTGGGGGTCCTTGTGCATGAAACTCTTTTTGGATCCTTGTGCATGAATCCCAAAAAGTTAGTTTGCAGGTGCAGCAGGTAATCAGGAAGGCGAATGGAATGTTGGCCTTTATTGCGAGAGGGATGGAGTACAAAAGCAGGGAGGTCCTGCTGCAACTGTACAGGGTATTGGTGAGGCCGCACCTGGAGTACTGCATGCAGTTTTGGTCACCTTACTTAAGGAAGGATATACTGGCCTTGGAGGGGGTACAGAGACGATTCACTAGGCTGATTCTGGAGATGAGGGGGTTACCTTATGATGATAGATTGAGTAGACTGGGTCTTTATTCGTTGGAGTTCAGAAGGCTGAGGGGTGATCTTATAGAAACGTTTAAAATAATGAAAGTGATAGACAAGATAGAGGGAGAGAGGTTATTTCCACTGGTCGGGGACACTAGAACTAGGGGGCACAGCCTCAAAATACGGGGGAGCCAATTTAAAACCGAGTTGAGAAGGAATTTCTTCTCCTAGAGGGTTGTGAATCTGTGGAATTCTCTGCCCAAGGAAGCAGTTGAGGCTAGCTCATTGAATGTATTCAAATCACAGATAGATAGATTTTTAACCAATAAGGGAATTAAGGGTTACGGGGAGCGGGCGGGTAAGTTGAGCTGAGTCCACGGCCAGATCATCCATGATCTTGTTGAATGGCGGAGCAGGCTCGAGGGGCTAGATGGCCTACTCCTGTTCCTAATTCTTATGTTCTTATGTTAACATTCTTCCCGTATCTAACCTGTCCAATCCTGTCAGGATTTTATATGTTTCAATGAGATCCCCTCTCATTCTTCTAAATTCCAGTGAATATAAGCCTAGTCGATCCTGTTTTCTTCATATGTCAGTCCTGCCATCCCGGGAATCAGTCTGGTGAACCTTTGCTGCACTCCCCCAATAGCAAGAATGTCCTTCCTCAGATTAGGAGACCAAAACTGAACACAATATTCCAGGTGAGGTCTCACCAAGGCCCTGTACAACTGCAGTAACACCTCCCTGCTCCTATACTCAAATCCTCTCGCTATGAAGGCCAACATGCCATTTGCCTTCTTCACCACCTGCTGTACCTGCATGGCCAACTTTCAATGACTGATGTACTATGACACCCAGGTCTCGTTGCACCTCCCCTTTTCGTAATCTGTCACCATTCAGATAATAATCTGTCTTCTTGTTTTTGCCACCAAAGTGGATAACCTCACATTTATCCACATTATACTGCATCTGCCACACATTTGCCCACTCACCTAACCTGTCCAAGTCACCCTGCAGCCTCTTAGCATCCTCCTCACAGCTCACACTGCCACCCAGCTTAGTGTCATCTGCAAACTTGGAGATATTACATTCAATTCCTTCGTCTAAATCATTAATGTATATTGTAAATAGCTGGTGTCCCAGCACTGAACCCAGCGGCACTCCACTAGTCACTGTCTGCCATTCTGAAAAGGACCCATTTATCCCGACTCTCTACTTCCTGTCTGCCAACCAGTTCTCAATCCATGTCAGTACATTACCCCAATACCATGTGTTTTAATTTTGCACACCAATCTCTTGTGTGGGACCTTGTCAAAGGCGTTTTGAAAGTCCAAATACACCACATCCACTGGTTCTCCCTTATCCACTCTGCTAGTTACATCCTCAAAAAATTCTAGAAGATTTGTCAAGCATGATTTCCCTTTCATAAATCCATGCTGACTTGGACCGATCCTGTCACTGCTTTCCAAATGCGCTGCTATTACATCTTTAATAATTGATTCCAACATTTACCCTACTACCGATGTCAGGCTGACCGGTCTATAATTCCCTGTTTTCTCTCTCCCTCCTTTTTAAAAAAGTGGTGTTACATTAGCTACCCTCCAGTCCTTAGGAACTGATCCAGAGTTGATAGACTGTTGGAAAATGACCACCAATGTATCCACTATTTCTAGGGCCACTTCCTTCAGTACTCTAGGATGCAGACTATCAGGCCCCGGGGATTTATCGGCCTTCAATCCCATCAATTTCCCCAACACAATTTCCTGACTAATATGGATTTCCTTCAGTTCCTCCTTCTCACTAGAGCCTCGGTCCCCTAGTATTTCCGGAAGGTTATTTGTGTCTTCCTTAAATGGCGGAGCAGGCTCAAGGGACCAACTCCTGCTCCTATTTCTTATGTTCGTATTGTAGCGATGAGGAAAGATTGGATAGGCTGAAGTTGTTTTCTTTGGAACAGAGGAGGCGGAGGGGAGATTTAATTGAGGTGTATGAAATTATGAGGGGCCTGGATAGAGTGGATCGGAAGGACCTATTTCCCAGTAAGCAGGGGGCGTAGATTTAAATAATTAATAAAAGGATTAGAGGGGATGTGAGAACGTTTTTTCACCTAGAGGGGGGTCGGGGTCTGGGGCGGAACTCACTGCCTGAAAGGGCGGTAGAGGCAGAAACCCTCACCACAGTTGGCAGTGCACCTTGAAGGGCCGTATGCTACAGGGCTACGGACTGAGAGCGGGAAAGTGGGATTAGGCCGGGGTGGCTCTTGGTCGACTGGTGCGAGGCGGACACGATGGGCCAAAATGGCCTCCTTCCGTGCTGTAAATTTTTATAATTCTAGGACATTAATAAACTTGCAGAATGGGCATATAATTGGCAAATGAAGTTCAACACAGATAAGTGTGAGGTATTACATTTTAGAAACATAGAAATTTACAGGGCAGAAGGGGCCATTTCGGCCCATTGTGTTCGCGCCGGCCGACAAAGAGCCACACGGCCCTCGGTCAGCAGCCCTAAAGGTTACATATAAACCTATGAACAATGAAAGGCAAAGAGCACCCAGCCCAACCAGTCCGCCCCACACAACTGCGACATCCCTTACAATGAAACATTCTACACTCCACCCCGACCGGAGACATGTGATCTCCTGGGAGAGGCAAAAACCAGATAAAAACCCAGGCCAATTTAGGGAGAGAAAAATCTGGGAAAATTCCTCTCCGACCCATCCATAAGAACATAAGAAATTGGATCAGGAGTGGGCCATACAGCCCCTTGAGCCTGCTCCGCCATTTAATACGATCATGGCTGATCCGATCATGGACTCAGCTCCACTTCCCTGCCCGTCCCCTTATCGGTTAAGAAACTGTTTATCTCTGTCTTAAATATATTCAATGTCCCGGCTCCCACAGCTCTCTGAGGCAGCGAATTCCATAGATTTACAACCCTCAGAGAAGAAATTCCTCCTGATCTCAGTTTTAAATGGACGGTCCCTTATTCCAAGACCATGCCCCCTAGTTCTAGTCTCCCCCATCAGTGGAAACATCCTCTCTGCATCCACCTCGTCAAGCCCCCTCATAATCTTATACATTTCGATAAGATCACCTCTCATTCTTCTGAATTCCAATGAGTAGAGGCCCAACCTCCTCAACCTTTCCTCATAAGACAACCCCCTCATCCCCAGAATCAACCAAGTGAACCTTCTCTGATATACAGCAAGTATATCCTTTCGTAAATACGGAGAGCAAAACTGCACGCAGTATTCCAGGTGTGGCCTCACCAATACCCTGTATAACTGTAGCAAGACTTCCCTGCTTTTATACTCCATCTCCTTTGCAATAAAGGCCAAGATACCATTGGCCTTCCTGATCACTTGTTGTACCTTTTGTGTTTCACGCACAAGTAACCCCCAGGTCCTGCTGTACTGCGGCACTTTGCAATCTTTCTCCATTTAAATAATAACTTGCTCTTTGATTTTTTTCTGCCAAAGTGCATGACCTCACACTTTCCCACATTATACTCCATCGGACAAATTTTTGCCCACTCACTGAGCCTGTCTATGTCCTTTTGCAGATTTTTTGTGTCCTCCTCACACATTGCTTTTCCTCCCATCTTTGTATCGTCAGCAAACTACGTTACACTCAGTCCCACTAGTTACACTAGTGCAGGAGATCACCCTGGCCGTATTCGATTCCCTGCAGTACTTACCATTATATCTGCGCCAGCCAACAAGAGGTTATCCAGTCTAATCCCACTTTCCAGCTCTAGGTCTGTAACTCTGCAGGTTACGGCACTTCAAGTGCCCATCCAACCATCTCTTAAATGTGGTGAGGGTTTCTGCATCCACCACCCTTCCAGGCAGCGAGTTCCAGATCCCCACAACCCTCTGCGTAAAGAAGCCTGCCTTCAAAACCTTCCACCAACCACCTTAAAACTATGCCCCCTCGTAATTGTTCCCTCCACCAAGGGAAATAGGCGGCTGCTATCCACTATATCCAGGCCCCTCAAAATTTTATACACCTCAATTTTGGTACGAAGAATAGGCAGGTCACTTATTACTGGGAGGGTGCGAGTCTGGGTGGGGGTAGAGAAACAAAGGGATCTCAGAGTACACATCCACAAATCGCTAAATGTTGCGACACTGGTTAGGAAGGCCATAAAAACCAAGCTCTGGGGTTTATTTTTGGAGGGATAGAATTGAAAAGTAGGGAAGTTATGCTAAACCTGTTTCGAACCTTGGTTAGCCCACACTTGGGAGTACTGTGTACAGTTCTGGCTGCCATATTGTAAAAAGGATATTGAGGCACTGGAGAAGATTAGAAATTTATTTACAGGGCAGAAGGCGGCCACTTCGGGCCCATTGTGTCCGTGCCGACCGACAAAGAGCCGCACGGCACTCGGTCAGCAGCCCTGAAGATCACATATAAACCTACGAACAATGAACAATGACCTTCCCAGCCCAGGGAAACATCCTCCCCGCATCCAGTCTGTCCAACCCCGTCAGAATTTTATACCTTTCAATGAGATCCCCTCTCATTCTTCTAAACTCTAGTGAATACAGGCCTAGTCGACCCAATCTCTCCTCGTACATCAGTCCTGCCATCCCAGGAATCAGTCTGGAGAACCTTCGCTGCACTCCCTCTATGGCAAGTATATCCTTCCTTAGGTAAGGCATATAAATTGGCCAGAAAAAGCAGCAAACCTGAGGACTGGGAGTAATTTAGAATTCAGAAGAGGAGGACAAAGGGTTTAATTAAGAGGGGGAAATAGAGTATGAGAGGAAGCTTGCCAGGAACATAAAAACTGACTGCAAAAGCTTCTATAGATACGTGAAGAGAAAAAGATTAATGAAGACAAACATAGGTCCCTTGCAGTTGAATTCAGGTGAATTTATAATGGAGAACAAAGAAATGGCAGACCAATTGAACAAAGGAAGATACAAATAAACTTCCAGAAATACTAGGGGACCGAGGGTGTAGTGAGAAGGAGGAACTGAAGGATATACTTATTAGGCGGGAAATTCTGTTAGGGAAATTGATGGGACTGAAGGCCGATAAATCCCCGGGACCTGATAGTCTGCATCCCAGAGTACTTAAGGAAGTAGCCCTAGAAATAGTGGATGCATTGGTGATCATTTTCCAACAGTCTATCGACTCTGGATCAGTGGACAAGGGAGAACCAGTGGATGTGGTGTATTTGGACTTTCAAAAGGCTTTTGACAAGGTCCCACACAAGAGATTGGTGTGCAAAATTAAAGCACATGGTATTGGGGGTAATGTATTGACGTGGATAGAGAACTGGTTGGCAGACAGGAAGCAGAGAGTCGGATAAACGGGTCCTTTTTAGAATGGCAGGCAGTGACTAGTGGGGTGCCGCAGGGCTCAGTGCTGGGACCCCAGCTATTTACAATATACATTAATGATTTGGATGAAGGAATTGAAATGGAATATCTACAAGTTTGCAGATGACACTAAACTGGCTGGCAGTGTGAGCTGTGAGGAGGATGCTAAGAGGCTGCAAGATGACTTGGACAGGTTAGGTGAGTGGGCAAATGCATGGTAGATGCAGTATAATGTGGATAAATGTGAGGTTATCCATTATGGCAAAAACAGGAAGGCGGACTATTATCTGAATGGTGGCAGATTAGGAAAAGGGGAGGTGCAACGAGACCTGGGTGTCATGGTTCATCAGTCATTGAAAGTTGGCCATGCAGGTACAGCAGGCGGTGAAGATGGCAAATGGCATGTTGGCCTTCACAGTGAGAGGATTTGAGGATAGGAGCAGGGAGGTCTTACTACAGTTGTACAGGGCCTTGGTGAGGCCTCACCTGGAGTATTGTGTACAGTTTTGGTCTCCTAATCTGAGGAAGGACATTCTTGCTATTGAGGTAGTGCAGCGAAGGTTCACCAGACTGATTCCTGGGATGGCAGGACTGACATATGAGGAAAGACTGGATCGACTGGGCTTATATTCACTGGAGTTTAGAAGGATGAGAGGGGATCTCATAGAAACATATAAAATTCTGACGGGATTGGACAGGTTAGATGCAGGAAGAATGTTCCCGATGTTGGGGAAGTCCAGAACCAGGGGTCACAGTCGAAGGATAAGGAGTAAGCCATTTAGGACCGAGATGAGGAGAAACTTCTTCACCCAGAGAATTGTGAACCTGTGGAATTCTCAAACGCAGAAAGTTGTTGGGGCCAGTTCGTTGGATATATTCAAGAGGGAGTTAGATGTGGCCCTTATGGCTAAAGGGATCAGGGTGTATGGAGAGAAGGCAGGAGTAGGGTATTGAAGTTGCATGATCAGCCATGCTCATATTGAATGGTGGTGCAGGCTCGAAGGGCCGAATGGCCTGCTCCTGCACCTATCTTCTATGTTTCTATGTATTAGCATGGATTGAAAATTGGTTAATAGACAGGAACCAGAGAGTCGGAATAAAGAGAATACCCTGTATAACTGTAGCAAGACTTCCCTGCTTTTATACTCCATCCCCTTTGCAATAAAGGCCAAGATACCATTGGCCTTCCTGATCACTTGCCGTACCTGCATACTAACCTTTTGTGTTTCATGCACAAGTAACCCCCAGGTCCCGCTGTACTGCGGCACTTTGCAATCTTTCTCCATTTAAATAATAACTTGCTCTTTGATTTTTTTCTGCCAAAGTGCATGACCTCACAATTTCCCACATTATACTCCAACTGCCAAATTTTTGCCCGCGCACTTAGCCTGTCTATGTCCAGATGTGGCCGCAAAATCCTGAATATAATATATAACGGGGGCGTACTGTGTATAACGGGAGCGTACTAGAAACATAGAAAATAGGTGCAGGAGCAGGCCATTCGGCCCTTCGAGCCTGCACCACCATTCAATATGATCACTCCCTCAGTACTCCACTCCTGCTTTCTCTCCATACCCCCTGATCCCTTTAGCCGTAAGGGCCACATCTAACTTCCTTTTGAATATATCGAACAAACTGGACCCCAACAACTTTCTGTGGTAGAGAATTCCACAGGTTCACAATTCTCTGGGTGAAGAAATTTCTCCTCATCTCGGTCCTAAATGGCTTACCCCTTATCCTTAGACTGTGAGCCCTGGTTCTGGACTTCCCCAACATCGGGAACATTCTTCCTGCATCTAACCTGTCCAGTCCCGTCAGAATTTTATATGCTTCTACCAGGTCCCCTCTCATCCTTCTAAACTCCAGTGAATATAAGCCCAGTCGATCCAGTCTTTCTTATGTCAGTCCTGCCATCCCGGGAATCAGTCTGGTGAACCTTCGCTGCACTCCCTCAATAGCAAGAATGTCCTTCCTCAGATTAGGAGACCAAAATTGAACACAATATTCCAGGTGGGGTCTCACCAAGGCCTGCAAACTTGGAGAAATTACATTCAATTCCTTCATCTAAATCATTAATGTATATTGTAAAGAGCTGGGGTCCCAGCACTGAGCCCTGCGGTACCCCACTAGTCACTGCCTGCCTTTCTGAAAAGGACCCGTTTATTCCCACGCTCTGCTTCCTGTCTGCCAACCAGTTCGCTATCCACATCAATACATTACCCCCAATACCATGTGCTTTAATTTTGCACACCAATCTCTTGTGTGGGACCTTGTCAAAAGCCTTTTGAAAGTCCAAATACGCCACATCCATTGGTTCTCCCTTGTCCACTCTGCTCGTTACATCCTCAAAAAATTCCAGATTTGTCAAGCATAATTTCCCTTTCATAAATCCATGCTGACTTGGACCGATCCTGTCACTGCTTTCCAAATGCGCTGCTATTTCATCCTTAATGATTGATTCCAACATTTTCCCCACTACTGATGTCAAGCTAACCGGTCTATAATTACCCGTTTTCTCTCTCCCTCCTTTTTTAAAAAGTGGTGTTACTGATCCAGAGTCGATAAACTGTTGGAAAATGATCACCAATGCATCCACTATTTCTCGGCCTTCAATCCCATCAATTTCCCCAACACAATTTCTCACCGAGTAAGGATATCCTTCAGTTCCTCCTTCTCACTGGACCCACTTTCCCCTAGTACATTCGGAAGGTTATTTGTGTCTTCCTTCGTGAAGACAGAACCGAAGTATTGGTTGAATTGGTCTGCCATTTCTTTGTTCCCCATTATAAATTCACCTGAATCCGACTGTAAGGGACCTACGGTTGTCTTCACTAATCTTTTTCTCTTCACATATTTGTAGAAGCTTTTGCAGTCAGTTTTTATGTTCCCTGCAAGCTTCCTCTCATACTCTATTTTCCCCCTCTTAATTAAACCCTTAGTCCTTCTCTGCTGAATTATAAATTTCTCTCAGTCCTCAGGTTTGCTGCTTTTTCTGGCCAATTTATATGCCTCTTCCTTGGAGTCCTTATTGTGTTTGGAAATTGATGGGATTGAAGGCCGATAAATCCCCAGGGCCTGATGGTCTGCATCCCAGAGTACTTCAGGAGGTGGCCTTGGAAATAACGGATGCATTGACAGTCATTTTCCAACATTCCATTGACTCTGGATCAGTTCCTATCGAGTGGAGGGTAGCCAATGTAACCCCACTTTTTAAAAAAGGAGGGAGAGAGAAAACAGGGAATTATAGACCGGTCAGCCTGACCTCAGTAGTGGGTAAAATGATGGAATCAATTATTAAGGATGTCATAGCAGCACATTTGGAAAGAGGTGACATGATAGGTCCAAGTCAGCATGGATTTGTGAAAAGGAAATCATGCTTGACAAATCTTCTGGAATTTTTTGAGGATGTTTCCAGTAGAGTGGAGAAGGGAGAACCAGTTGATGTAGTGTATTTGGACTTTCAGAAGGCTTTCGACAAGGTCCCACACAAGAGATTAATGTGCAAAGTTAAAGCACATGGGATTGGGGGTAGTGTGCTGATATGGATTGAGAACTGGTTGAGACACAGGAAGCAAAGAGTAGGAGTAAATGGGTACTTTTCAGAATAGCAGGCAGTGACTAGTGGGGTACTGCAAGGTTCTGTGCTGGGGCCCCAGCTGTTTACATTGTACATTAATGATTCAGACAAGGGGATTAAATGTAGTATCTCCAAATTTGCAGATGACACTAAGTTGGGTGGCAGTATGAACTGCGAGGAGGATGCTATGAGGCTGCAGAGCGACTTGGATAGGTTAGGTGAGTGGGCAAATTCATGGCAGATGAAGTATAATGTGAATAAATGTGAGGTTATCCACTTTGGTTGTAAAAACAGAGAGACGGACTATTATCTGAATGGTGACAGATTAGGAAAAGGGGAGGTGCAACGAGACCTGGGTGTCATGGTACATCAGTCATTGAAGGTTGGCATGCAGGTACAGCAGGCGGTTAAGAAGGCAAATGACATGTTGGCCTTCATAGCAAGGGGTTTTGAGTACAGGGGTAGGGAGGTGTTGCTACAGTTGTACAGGGCCTTGGTGAGGCCACACCTGGAGTATTGTGTACAGTTTTGGTCTCCTAACCTGAGGAAGGACATTTTTGCTATTGAGGGAGTGCAGCGAAGGTTCACCAGACTGATTCCCGGGATGGCGGGACTGACATATCAAGAAAGACTGGATCAACTGGGCTTGTATTCACTGGAGTTCAGAAGAATGAGAGGGGATCTCACAGAAACGTTTAAAATTCTGACGGGTTTAGACAGGTTAGATGCAGGAAGAATGTTCCCAATGTTGGGGAAGTCCAGAACCAGGGGTCACAGTCTAAGGATAAGGGGTAAGCCATTTAGGACCGAGATGAGGAGAAACTTCTTCACCCAGAGAGTGGTGAACCTGTGGAATTCTCTACCACAGGAAGTTGTTGAGGCCAATTCACTAAATATATTCAAAAAGGAGTTAGATGAAGTCCTTGCTACTAGGGGGATCAAGGGGTATGGCGAGAAAGCAGGAATGGGGTACTGAAGTTGCATGTTCAGCCATGAACTCATTGAATGGCGGTGCAGGCTCGAAGGGCCGAATGGCCTGCTCCTGCACCTATTTTCTATGTTAACACGATCCTTAATTTCCCTTGTTAGCCACAGTTGAGCCACCTTCCCCGTTTTATTTTTACTCCAGACAGGGATGTACAATTGCTGAAGTTCATCCATGTGATCTTTAAATGTTTGCCATTGCCTATCCACCGTTAACCCTTTAAGTATCCTTTGCCAGTCTTTTCTAGCCAATTCACGCCTCAAACCATCGAAGTTACCTTTCCTTAAGTTCAGGACCCTAGTTTCCGAATTAACTTTGTCACTCTCTATCTTAATAAAGAACTCTACCATATTATGGTCACTCTTCCCCAAGGGGCCTCGCACAACAAGATTGCTAATTAGTCCCTTCTCATTACACATCACCCAGTCTAGGATGGCCAGCTCTCTGTTTGGTTCCTCGACATACCGGTCGAGAAAACCATCCCTAATACACTCCAGGAAATCCTCCTCCACCGCATTGCTACCAGTTTGGTTAGCCCAATTAATATGTAGATTAAAGTCGCCCATGATAACTGCTGTACCTTTATTGCACACGTCCCTTATTTCTTGTTTGATGCTGTCCCCAACCTCACTACTACTGTTTGGTGGTCTGTACACAACTCCCACTAGCGTTTTCTGCCCTTTGGTATTCCGTAGCTCCACCCATACCGATTCCACATCATCCAAGCTAATGTCCTTCCATAGAAACATAGAAACATAGAAAATAGGTGCAGGAGTCGGCCATTCGGCCCTGTGAGCCTGCACCACCATTCAATAAGATCATGGCTGATCACTCCCTCAGTACCCCTTTCCTGCTTTCTCTCCATACCCTTTGATCCCTTTAGCCGTAAGGGCCATATCTAACTCCCTCTTGAATATATCCAATGAACTGGCATCAACAACTCTCTGCGGCAGAGAATTCCACAGGTTAACAACTCTCTGAGTGAAGAAGTTTCTCCTCATCTCAGTCCTAAATGGCTTACCCCTTATCCTAAGACTATGTCCCCTGGTTCTGGACTTCCCCAACATCAGGAACATTCTTCCCGCATCAAACCTGTCCAATCCCGTCAGAATCTTATACGTTTCTATGAGATCCCCTCTCATCCTTCTAAACTCCAGTAAATATAAGCCGAGTCGATCCAGTCTTTCTTCACATGCCAGTCCAGCCATCCCGGGAATCAGTCTGGTGAACCTTCGCTGCACTCCCTCAATAGCAAGAACATCCTTCCTCAGATTAGGAGACCAAAACTGAACACAATATTCCAGGTGTGGCCTCACCAAGGCCCTGTACAACTGCAGCAAGACCTCCCTGCTCCTATACTCAAATCCTCTTGCTATGAAGGCCAACATACCATTTGCCTTCTTCACCGCCTGCTGTACCTGCATGCCAACTTTCAATGATTGATGTACCATGGGATCCAGGTCTCATTACACCTCCCCTTTTCCTCATCTGCCGCCATTCAGATAATATTCTGCATTCGTGTTTTTGCCCCCAAAATGGATAACCTCACATTTATCCACATTATACTGCATCTGCCATGCATTTGCCAATTCACCTAACCTGTCCAAGTCACCCTGCAACCTCTTAGCGTCCTCCTCACACCGCCACCCAGCTTCGTGTCATCTGTAAACTTGGAGATATTACACTCAATTCCTTCATCTAAATCGTTAATGTATATTGTAAATAGCTGGGGTCCCAGCACTGAGCCCTGCGGCACTCCACTAGTCACTGCCTGCCATTCTGAAAAGGACCCGTTTATCCCGACTCTCTGTTTCCTGTCTGCCAACCAGTTCTCTATCCACGTCAGTACATTACCCCCAATATCATGTGCTTTGATTTTGCACACCAATCTCTTGTGCGGGACCTTGTCGAAAGCCTTTTGAAAGTCCAAATACACCACATCCACTGGTTCTCCCTTGTCCACTTTGCTGGTTACATCCTCAAAAAATTTCAGAAGATTCGTCAAGCATGATTTCCCTTTCATAAATCCATGCTGACTTGGTCCGATCCTGTCACTGCTTTCCAAATGCGCTGCTATTTCATCCTTAATGATTGATTCCAACATTTTTCTTACTATTGCATTAATTTCCTCTTTAACCAGCAATGCCACCCCGCCTCCTTTTCCTCTCTGTCTATCCTTCCTAAATGCTGAATACCCCTGGATGTTGCTTTCCCAGCCTTGGTCACCCTGGAGCCATGTCTCCGTGATGCCAATCACATCATACCCGTTAACTGCTGTCTGCGCAGTTAGTTCATCCACCTTATCCCGAATACTCCTCGCATTGAGGCACAGAGCCTTCAGGCTTGTCGTTTTAACACACTTTGACCCTTTAGAATTTTGCTGTAATGTGGCCCTTTTTGTTTTTTGCCTTGGGTTTCTCTGCCCTCCACTTTTACTATTCTTCTTTCTATCTTTTGCTTCTGCCTCCATTTGATTTCCCTCTGTCTCTCTGCATAGGTTCCCATGCCCCTGCCATATTAGTTTAACTCCTCCCCAACAGCACTAGCAAACACTCCCCCTGGGACATTGGTTCCGGTCCTGCCCAGGCGCAGACCATCCGGTTTGTACTGGTCCCACCTCCCCCAGAACCGGTTCCAATGCCCCAGGAATTTGAATCCCTCCCTGCTGCACCACTGCTCAAGCCACGTATTCATCTGAGCTATCCTGCGATTCATACTCTGACTAGCACGTGGTACTGGTAGCAATCCTGAGATTACTACTTTTGAGGTCCTACTTTTTAATTTAACTCCTAGCTCCCTAAATTCGTCTCGAAGGACCTCATCCCGTTTTTTTACATATATCATTGGTACCTATATGCACCACGACAACTGGCTGTTCACCCTCCCTTTTTAGAATGTCTTGCACCCGCTCTGAGACATCCTTGACACTTGCACCAGGGAGGCAACATACCATCCTGGAGTCTCGGTTGCGTCCGCAGAAACGTCTATCTATTCCCCTTACTATCGCTCTCCCACTCTTTTTCCTTCCCTCCTGTGCAGCAGAGCCACCCACGGTGCCATGAACTTGGCTGCTGCTGTCCTCCCCTGATGAGTCATCCCCCTCAACAGTACCCAAAGCGGTGTATCTGTTTTGCAGGGGGATGACCGCAGGGGACCCCTGCACTACCTTCCTTGCACTGCTCTTCCTGTTGGTCACCCATCCCCTATCTGGCTGTGTACCCTTTACCTGCGGTGAGACCAACTCACTAAACGTGCTATTCACGTCATTCTCAGCAGAGTGAATCCACCCGCAGCTCCAGGGCCGCAACGCGGTCCGTCAGGAGCTGCAGCCGGACACACTTCCCGCACACGTAGTCGTCAAGGACACCGGAAGCGTCCCTGACTTCCCACATAGTAGAGGAGGAGCATAACACGTGTCCGAGCTGTCCTGCCATGACTTAACCCCTAGATTAACTTAATTTGGCAACAATAATGTTAAAAGGTGTATATAACGGGGGCGTGCTGTGTATCGCGGGAGCGTGCTGTGTGTAGTGGGGGCGTGCTGCGTATTATGGGGTGTAATGGTGCATATTATGGGGTGTAATGGTGCAATGCTGCATATTATGGGGTGCAATGCTGCATATTATGGGCTGTAATGCTGCATATTATGGGCTGTAATGCTGCATATTATGGGGTGCAATGCTGCATATTATGGGGTGTAATGCTGCATATTATGGGGTGCAATGCTGCATATTATGGGGTGCATTGCTGCATATTATGGGGTGTGATGCTGCATATTATGGGGTGTATTGCTGCATATTATGGGGTGTATTGCTGCATATTATGGGGTGTATTGCTGCATATTATGGGGTGTAATGCTGCATATTATGGGGTGCAATGCTGCATATTATGGGGTGTAATGCTGCATATTATGGGGTGTATTGCTGCATATTATGGGGTGCAATGCTGCATATTATGGGGAGTAATGCTGCATATTATGGGGTGTATTGCTGCATATTATGGGGTGTAATGGTGCATATTATGGGGTGCAATGCTGCATATTATGGGGTGCAATGCTGCATATTATGGGGTGCAATGCTGCATATTATGGGGTGTATTGCTGCATATTATGGGGTGCGATGCTGCATATTATGGGGTGTATTGTTGCATATTATGGGGTGTATTGTTGCATATTATGGGGTGTAATGCTGCATATTATGGGGTGTATTGCTGCATATTATGGGGTGTGATGCTGCATATTATGGGGTGCGATGCTGCATATTATGGGGTGCGATGCTGCATATTATGGGGTGCGATGCTGCATATTATGGGGTGCGATGCTGCATATTATGGGGTGCGATGCTGCATATTATGGGGTGCGATGCTGCATATTATGGGGTGCGATGCTGCATATTATGGGGTGCGATGCTGCATATTATGGGGTGCGATGCTGCATATTATGGGGTGCGATGCTGCATATTATGGGGTGCGATGCTGCATATTATGGGGTGCGATGCTGCATATTATGGGGTGCGATGCTGCATATTATGGGCTGTAATGCTGCATATTATGGGGTGTATTGCTGATATTATGGGGTGTATTGCTGCATATTATGGGCTGTAATGCTGCATATTATGGGGTGCAATGCTGCATATTATGGGGTGCAATGCTGCATATTATGGGGTGTAGCTGCATATTATGGGCTGTAATGCTGCATATTATGGGGTGTATTGCTGATATTATGGGGTGTAATGCTGCATATTATGGGGTGCAATGCTGCATATTATGGGGTGTAATGCTGCATATTATGGGGTGTATTGCTGCATATTATGGGGTGCAATGCTGCATATTATGGGGTGTAATGCTGCATATTATGGGGTGTAATGCTGCATATTATGGGGTGTAATGCTGCATATTATGGGGTGTAATGCTGCATATTATGGGGTGTAATGCTGCATATTATGGGGTGTATTGCTGCATAGTAGGAATCGCAGGATAGCTCAGATGAATACGTGGCTTGAGCAATGGTGCAGCAGGGAGGAATTCAAATTTCTGGGGCATTGGAACCGGTTCTGGGGGAGGTGGGACCAGTACAATCCGGACGGTCTGCACCTGGGCAGAATCGGAACCAATGTCCTCGGGGGAGTGTTTGCTAGTGCTGTTGGGGAGGAGTTAAACTAATATGGCAGGGGGATGGGAACCAATGCAGGGAGATAGAGGGAAACAAAAAGGAGGCAAAAACAAAAGACAGAAAGGAGATGAGGAAAAGTGGAGGGCAGAGAAACCCAAGGCAAAGAACAAAAAGGGCCATTGTACAGCAAAATTCTAAAAGGACAGAGGGTATTAAAAAAACAAGCCTAAAGGCTTTGTGTCTTAATGCAAGGAGTATCCGCAATAAGGTGGATGAATTAACTGTGCAAATAGATGTTAACAAATATGATGTGATTGGGATTACGGAGACGTGGCTCCAGGATGATCAGGGCTGGGAACTCAACATCCAGGGGTATTCAACATTCAGGAAGGATAGAATAAAAGGAAAAGGAGGTGGGGTAGCATTGCTGGTTAAGGAGGAGATTAAGGCAATAGTTAGGAAGGACATTAGCTTGGATGATGTGGAATCTATATGGGTAGAGCTGCAGAACACCAAAGGGCAAAAAACGTTAGTGGGAGTTGTGTACAGACCTCCAAACGGTAGTAGTGATGTTGGGGAGGGCATCAAACATGAAATTAGGGGTGCGTGCAATAAAGGTGCAGCAGTTATAATGGGTGACTTTAATATGCACATAGATTGGGCTAACCAAACTGGAAGCAATACGGTGGAGGAGGATTTTCTGGAGTGCATAAGGGATGGTTTTTTAGACCAATATGTCGAGGAACCAACTAGGGGGGAGGCCATCTTAGACTGGGTGTTATGTAATGAGAGAGGATTAATTAGCAATCTCGTTGTGCGAGGCCCCTTGGGGAAGAGTGACCATAATATGGTGGAATTCTGCATTGGGATGGAGAATGAAACAGTTAATTCAGAGACCATGGTCCAGAACTTAAAGAAGGCTAACTTTGAAGGTATGAGGCGTGAATTGGCTGGGATGGATTGGCGAATGATACTTAAGGGGTTGACTGTGGATGGGCAATGGCAGACATTTAGAGACCGCATGAATGAACTACAACAATTGTACATTCCTGTCTGGCATAAAAATAAAAAAGGGAAGGTGGCTCAACCGTGGCTATCAAGGGAAATCAGGAATAGTATTAAAGCCAAGGAAGTGGCATACAAATTGGCCAGAAATAGCAGCGAACCTGGGGACTGGGAGAAATTTAGAACTCAGCAGAGGAGGACAAAGGGTTTGATTAGGGCAGGGAAAATGGAGTATGAGAAGAAGCTTGCAGGGAACATTAAGACAGATTGCAAAAGTTTCTATAGATATGTAAAGAGAAAAAGGTTAGTAAAGACAAACGTAGGTTCGCTGCAGTCAGAATCAGGGGAAGTCATAACGGGGAACAAAGAAATGGCAGACCAATTGAACAAGTACTTTGGTTCGGTATTCACTGAGGAGGACACAAACAACCTTCCGGATATAAAAGGGGTCGGAGGGTCTAGTAAGGAGGAGGAACTGAGGGAAATCCTTATTAGCCGGGAAATTGTGTTGGGGAAATTGATGGGATTGAAAGCCGATAAATCCCCAGGGCCTGATGGACTGCATCCCAGAGTACTTAAGGAGGTGGCCTTGGAAATAGTGGATGCATTGACAGTCATTTTCCAACATTCCATAGACTCTGGATCAGTTCCTATCGAGTGGAGGGTAGCCAATGTAACCCCACTTTTTAAAAAAGGAGGGAGAGAGAAAACAGGGAATTATAGACCGGTCAGCCTGACATCGGTAGTGGGTAAAATGATGGAATCAATTATTAAGGATGTCATAGCAGTGCATTTGGAAAGAGGTGACATGATAGGTCCAAGTCAGCATGGATTTGTGAAAGGGAAATCATGCTTGAGAAATCTTCTGGAATTTTTTGAGGATGTTTCCAGTCGAGTGGATAAGGGAGAACCAGTTGATGTGGTATATTTGGACTTTCAGAAGGCGTTCGACAAGGTCCCACACAAGAGATTGATGTGCAAAGTTAGAGCACATGGGATTGGGGGTAGTGTACTGACATGGATTGAGAACTGGTTGTCAGACAGGAAGCAAAGAGTAGGAGTAAATGGGTACTTTTCAGAATGGCAGGCAGTGACTAGTGGGGTACCGCAAGGTTCTGTGCTGGGGCCCCAGCTGTTTACACTGTACATTAATGATTTAGATGAGGGGATTAAATGTAGTATCTCCAAATTTGCGGATGACACTAAGTTGGGTGGCAGTGTGAGCTGCGAGGAGGATGCTGTGAGGCTGCAGGGTGACTTGGACAGGTTAGGTGAGTGGGCAAATGCATGGCAGATGCAGTATAATGTGGATAAATGTGAGGTTATCCACTTTGGTGGTAAAAACAGAGAGACAGACTATTATCTGAATGGTGACAGATTAGGAAAAGGGGAGGGGCAAAGAGACCTGGGTGTCATGGTACATCAGTCATTGAAGGTTGGCATGCAGGTGCAGCAGGCGGTTAAGAAAGCAAATGGCATGATGGCCTTCATAGCAAGGGGATTTGAGTACAGGGGCAGGGAGGTGTTGCTACAGTTGTACAGGGCATTGGTGAGGCCACACCTGGAGTATTGTGTACAGTTTTGGTCTCCTAACCTGAGGAAGGACATTCTTGCTATTGAGGGAGTGCAGCGAAGGTTCATCAGACTGATTCCCGGGATGGCGGGACTGACCTATCAAGAAAGACTGGATCAACTGGGCTTGTATTCACTGGAGTTCAGAAGAATGAGAGGGGACCTCATAGAAACATTTAAAATTCTGACGGGGTTAGACAGGTTAGATGCAGGAAGAATGTTCCCAATGTTGGGGAAGTCCAGAACCAGAGGTCACAGTCTAAGGTTTAAGGGGTAAGCCATTTAGGACCGAGATGCGGAGGAACTTCTTCACCCAGAGAGTGGTGAACCTGTGGAATTCTCTACCACAGAAAGTTGTTGAGGCCAATTCACTAAATATATTCAAAAGGGAGTTAGATGAGGTCCTTACTACTAGGGGGATCAAGGGGTATGGCGAGAAAGCAGGAATGGGGTACTGAAGTTGAATGTTCAGCCATGAACTCATTGAATGGCGGTGCAGGCTAGAAGGGCCGAATGGCCTACTCCTGCACCTATTTTCTATGTTTCTATATTATGGGGTGCGATGCTGCATATTATGGGGTGCGATGCTGCATATTATGGGGTGCGATGCTGCATATTATGGGGTGTATTGCTGCATATTATGGGGTGTATTGCTGCATATTATGGGGTGCGATGCTGCATATTATGGGGTGCGATGCTGCATATTATGGGGTGCGATGCTGCATATTATGGGGTGCAATGCTGCATATTTTGGGGTGTATTGCTGCATATTATGGGGTGTAATGCTGCATATTATGGGGTGTATTGTTGCATATTATGGGTGTAATGCTGCATATTATGGGGTGTAATGCTGCATATTATGGGGTGTATTGTTGCATATTATGGGGTGTGATGCTGCATATTACGGGGTGTATTGCTGCATATTACGGGGTGTATTGCTGCATATTACGGGGTGTATTGCTGCATATTACGGGGTGTATTGCTGCATATTACGGGGTGTATTGCTGCATATTACGGGGTGTAATGCTGCATATTACGGGGTGTAATGCTGCATATTACGGGGTGTAATGCTGCATATTATGGGGTGTATTGCTGCATATTATGGGGTGTATTGCTGCATATTATGGGGTGTATTGCTGCATATTATGGGGTGTATTGCTGCATATTATGGGGTGTATTGCTGCATATTATGGGGTGTATTGCTGCATATTATGAGGTGTATTGCTGCATATTATGGGGTATAATGCTGCATATTATGGGGTGTATTGTAGCATATAATGGGGTGTATTGCTGCATATTATGGGGTGTAATGCTGCATATTATGGGGTGTAATGCTGCATATTATGGGGTGTAATGCTGCATATTATGGGGTGTATTGCTGCATATTATGGGGTGTATTGCTGCATATTATGGGGTGTATTGCTGCATATTATGGGGTGTATGGGGTATAATGCTGCATATTATGGGGTGTAATACTGCATATTATGGGGTGTAATGCTGCATATTATGGGGTGTATTGCTGCATATTATGGGGTGTAATGCTGCATATTATGGGGTGTATTGCTGCATATTATGGGGTGTATTGCTGCATATTATGGGGTGTAATGCTGCATATTATGGGGTGTAATGCTGCATATTATGGGGTGCATTGCTGCATATTATGGGGTGTAATGCTGCATATTATGGGGTGTAATGCTGCATATTATGGGGTGTATTGCTTCATATTATGGGGTGTATTGCTGCATATTACGGGGTGTATTGCTTCATATTATGGGGTGTATTGCTGCATATTATGGGGTGTAATGCTGCATATTATGGGGTGTAATGCTGCATTTAATGAGATGCAATGCCCCCCCCACCCACACAATGGGCTGCACCTCTGCCCTGGGTCTGCATTGCACACACTCCAGCGCCCTCCTACCTGCAGCGAGCCCCTGGTGGGACGGGCTGGGCTGGCCTGTGCCCGGGCCCCCGGTGGTCCTCAGTCCTTCTCCTCCCTCAGCCGGATCTGCAGAAAGCCCAGCCCAGCACCCAGCCTGCTCTGCGCCCCGCGCAGGCGCCGCCCAGTGCCCTCCCCGCTCTCCCAGATACAGCGCTTTCCCAGCCGCGCCGCATGCTGGGTTGCCCGCGCCGCCATTGCTGAGGCGGGGCCCCAGAAGTGGGCGGGTCCATTTGCAAGGCAATGGAGGCAAATTTGTTGCCAGTGAGCGGGTCAGGAGCTCGGGGCCGGGTCCCTATGGGTCTCTCTCCCTCCCCGGGTGAGGCGCTGAGGAGAAGGGGTGAGGTTCCCCCTCCCTCCCTCCACTTTTCGCTGCCCAGAGTTGAGGCCGAACCAGTGTTTTATACAGGTTCATCACAGTTCCTTGCTATTGCATTCTATGCCACTATTTACGAAGCCCAGGATCCCGTAGGCTTTTTTAACCACTTTCTCAACCTGCTCAACCACCTTCAAAGATTTGTGCGCACATACCTCGCCATAACCTTCACTGCTCCAAGGAGAACAGCCCTGGCTTCCTTTTCACATTCAATCTTGTGTATTCAAAGGAATACAAAACTCGTCTGTGCAACTTTCCATCATAATTTAACTCTTTTAGGCCCTGGCTGAGACTGCCCTGCACTCCAAGGCCAGTATATCCTCCCTGAGGTGAGGTGCGGTGCACAGAACTGAACACAGTTCTACCGTCCTCCTACAGTCTCTATCCCCTGTTACTACCAGGGAATAAACATAAGAAATAGGAGCAGGAGTGGGCCATTTGGCCCCTCGAGCCTGCTCCGCCATTTAATACGACCATGGCTGAGCCGATCATGGACCCAGCTCCACTTCCCTGCCCGCCATCTTATCCCCTTATCGGTTAAGAAACTGTCTATTTCTGTTTTAAATATATTCAATGTCCCGGTTTCCACAGCTCTCTGAGGCAGCAAATTCCACAGATTTACAACCCTCTGAGAGAAGAAATTCCTCCTCATCTCAGTTTTAAACGGGCGCCCCTTATTCTAAGACCATGCCCCCTAGTTCTAGTCTCCCCCATCAGTGGAAACATCCTCTCTGCATCCACCTTGTCGAGCCCCCTCATAATCTTATACATTTCGATAAGATCACCTCTCATTCTTCTGAATTCCAATGAGTAGAGGCCCAACCTACTCAACCTTTCCTCATAAGTCAATCCCCCTCATCCCCAGAATCACCCTAGTGAACCTTCTCTGAACTGCTTCCAAAGCAAGTACATCCTTTCGTAAATATGGAAACCAAAACTGCACGCAGTATTCCAGGTGTGGCCTCACCAATACCCTGTAGAACTGTAGCAAGACTTCCCTGCTTTTATACTCCATCTCCTTTGCAATAAAGGCCAAGATACCATTGGCCTTCCTGATCACTTGCTGTACCTGCATACTATCCTTGTGTTTCATGCACAAGTACCCCCAGGTCCCGCTGTACTGCAGCACTTTGCAATCTTTCTCCATTTAAATAATAACTTGCTCTTTGATTTTTTTCTGCCAAAGTGCATGACCTCACACTTTCCAACATTATACTCTGACAAATTTTTGCCCACTCACTGAGCCGGTCTCTGTCCTTTTGCAGATTTTGTGTGTCCTCCTCACACATTGCTGTTCCTCCCATCTTTGTATCGTCAACAAACTTGGCTACGTTACACTCAGTCCCCTCTTAGGTGTCAAAATTAGGAAGGCAGAATATTATCTGAATGCAGTATAATGTGGATAAATGTGAGGTTATCCACTTTGGCGACAGATTAGGAAAAGGGGAGGTGCAACGAGACCTGGGTGTCATGGTACATCAGTCATTGAAAGTTGGCATGCAGGTACAGCAGGCGGTGAAGAAGGCAAATGGCATGTTGGCCTTCATAGCGAGAGGATTTGAGTTTCGGAGCAGGGAGGTCTTACTGCAGTTGTACAGGGCCTTGGTGAGGCCACACCTTGAATATTGTGTTCAGTTTTGGTCTCCTAATCTGAGGAAGGATATTCTTGCTATTGAGGGAGTGCAGCGAAGGTTCACCAGACTGATTCCCAGGATGGCAGGACTGACATATGAAGAAAGACTGGATCGACTGGGCTTATATTCACTGGAGTTTAGAAGAATGAGAGAGGATCTCATAGCAGCATATAAAATTCTGACGGGATTGGACAGGTTAGATGCAGGTAGAATGTTCCCGATGTTGGGGAAGTCCAGAACCAGGGGACACAGTCTAAGGATATGGGGTAAGCCATTTAGGACCGAGATGAGGAGAAACCTCTTCACCCAGAGAGTGGTGAACCTGTGGAATTCTCTACCACAGAAAGTTGTTGAGGCCAGTTTGTTGGATATATTCAAAAGGGAGTTAGATGTGGCCCTTACGGCTAAAGGGATCAGGGGGTATGGAGAGAAGGCAGGAGTGGGGTACTGAGGTTGCATGATCAGCCATGATCATATTGAATGGTGGTGCAGGCTCGAAGGGCCGAATGGCCTGCTCCTGCACCTATTTTCTATGTTTCTATGAGGGACTTCAGTGACGTGGATAGACTGGAGAAGCTGGGGTTGTTCTCCTTGGAGCAGAGAAGGTTGAGAGGAGATTTGATCAAGGTGTTCAAAATCATGAGGGTTCTGGACAGAGTAGAGAGAGAGAAAGAAACTGTTCCCATTAGCAGAAGGGTCGAAAACCAGAGGAGACACAGATTTAAGGTGATTGGCAGTAGAACCAAAGACAACACGAGGAAAAACCCTTTCACGTAACGAGTGGTTAGGATCTGGAATGCACTGTTTGAAAGGGTGGTGGAGGCAGGTTCAATCGTGGCTTTCAAAAGGGAGTTGGATAAGTACCTGAAGGGACAAAAATTAGATGGCTACGGTGAAAGAGGGATTAATTGGAGCAGGTACGATGGGCCGAGCGGTCTCCTTCTATGTAGTATCATTCTATGATTAAGGGGTGATCTCATCAAGAATATGAGGGAAAGATGTGCATTTATAAAGCACCTTTCACGACCACTGGACGTCCCAAAGCGCTTTCCAGCCGATGAAGTACTTTTGTGACATGCAGTCACTGTTGTAATGTGGGAAACGCGGCAGCCAATTTGCACACAGCAAGTTCCTACAAGCAGCGATGCGGTAATGACCCGGATCATGTTTTTTTAGTGATGTTGGTTGAGGGATAAATATTGGCCCCCAGGACACCAGGGAGAACTCCCCCTGCTCTTCTCTGAAATTTACAGCACGGAAGGAGGCCACTTGGCCCATTGTGCACCTTCCCGGCCTAATCCCACATTCCCGCTCTCGGTCCGTAACCCTGCAGCATACGGCACTTCAAGGCGCACTGCCAACTGTGGTGAGGGTTTCTGCCTCTACCACCCTTTCAGGCCGTGAGTTCCAGACCCTGCCCCAGACCCTCACCCCTCATAATCTGATACGTTTCCATAAGATCACCTCTCATTCTTCTGAATTCCAATGAGTAGAGGCCCAACCTCCTCAACCTTTCCTCATAAGTCAACCCCTTCATCCCCGGAATCGACCGAGTGAACCTTCTCTGAACTGCCTCCAAAGCAAAGTATTTCCTTCCTTAAAGACAGAGACCTGTTCTACAACAGCGACGACACTTCAAAACAAAGATTTAATTGGCCGAGAAGGGTTTGGAATGTCGAGAGGTGGTGAAGGGCGTGGAGATGTGACCACCTGGTCTTTACCTCAAACTCAAACTCAAACCCAGATTGGAAAGTTAAAGGTAGTCATTTCTTCCGGAAAATCTATTCCCAACGCAACTCGCTGCCTTCCGTCAATCTCCACAACCCTCGCCCAGGGAGAGCGTGGGTTAAAAAAAAAGTCCCTTATACGCAGGCCCAACGCAGGTAAAATAAACGCAGTTCCTGATACGCAGGTAAAATAAAAGCAGTTCCTGATACGCAGGCCCAGCGTAGGTAAAATAAAAGCAGTTCCTGATACGCAGGCCCAACGGCAGCGCTGGTAAAATAAACAGAGACTGAGTCGCCGGTGGTTATTTTAAATTGTTTAATGACGGACGATCGTAGGTGGGATCAGAAATCAGTGAGAAAAACAAACGCCACGTTTAATAGGTGGGAAAGACATTTCCAAACATAATCCACATACTAACTATCCTAACCCTTTTATACATCACGTACAGATATAAATTTATATTAAATATATAAACTTCAATCCACCCAACGGTGTCATTCGCAGTACGCCAGACCTGACCCGTGTATAACCGTGCTCTCTCTCCCTCCTCACCAGCTCTGGGGCGGTACGGAGGGAGCGCCGCACTGCGCTGTCGGAGGGGGCGCCGCACTGCGCTGTCGGAGGGGGCGCCGCACTGCGCTGTCGGAGGGGGCGGTACGGAGGGACCGCCGCACTGCGCTGTCGGAGGGGCGGTACGGAGAGAGCGCCGCACTGCGCTGTCGGAGAGGCAGTACTGAGGGAGCCCCGCACTGTCGGAGGGGCAGTACTGAGGGAGCCCCGCACTGTCGGAGGGGCAGTACTGAGGGAGCCCCGCACTGTCGGAGGGGCAGTACTGAGGGAGTGCCGCACTGTCGGAGGGGCAGTACTGAGGGAGCCCCGCACTGTCGGAGGGGCAGTATTGAGGGAGCCCCGCACTGTCGGAGGGGCAGTACTGAGGGAGTGCCGCACTGTCGGAGGGGCAGTACTGAGGGAGTGCCGTACTGTCGGAGGGGCAGTACTGAGGGAGTGCCGTACTGTCGGAGGGGCAGTACTGAGGGAGCCCCGCACTGTCGGAGGGGCAGTACTGAGGGAGCGCCGCACTGTCGGAGGGGCAGTACTGAGGGAGTGCCGCACTGTCGGAGGGGCAGTACTGAGGGAGCGCTTCACTGTCGGAGGGGCAGTACTGAGGGAGCCCCACACTGTCGGAGGGGCAGTACCGAGGGAGTGCCGCACTGTCGGAGGGGCAGTACTGAGGGAGTGCCGCACTGTCGGAGGGGCAGTACTGAGGGAGCGCTTCACTGTCGGAGGGGCAGTACTGAGGGAGCCCCACACTGTCGGAGGGGCAGTACCGAGGGAGTGCCGCACTGTTGGAGGGGCAGTACTGAGGGAGCACCTTTCGGATGAGATGTTAAACCGAGGACCTATCTGAGTGTTGGAGTGGGTATTAAAGATCCCATGGAAACTTTTGAAAGAGGGGGTAAGACTTCTCCCTGGTGTACTTGGCCAACATTCCTCACTCAACTAATGTCACCCAATGATAAATTATCTGATCATTCACATGGGATCGTGCTGTGCACAAATCAGCTTCCTTCATCAATACGCTCAGGGCAGGTACAGGGGGTTAGATACAGAGTAAAGCTCCCTCTACACTGTCCCATCAAACACTCCCAGGGCAGGTACAGGGGGTTAGATACAGAGGGAGGTCTTGGTCAAAGACGTAGGTTTTAAGGTGGGTCTTTAGTTGGAATAGACTTGAAATATCAGGAGGTGGGTTGTGTGGCTGAGTTGAGCGTGGGGGGGAGGTGGCTGGAGAAAGAGGGGGTCACAGTCTAAGGATAAGGGGTCAACCATTTAGGACCAAGATGAGGAGAAACTTCTTCACTGAGTTGTTAACCTGTGGAATTCTCTACCGCAGAAAGTTGTTGAGACCAGTTTGTTAGATATATTCAAGAGGGAGTTAGATATGGCCCTTTATGGCTAAAGGAATCAAGAGGTATGGAGAGAAAGCAGGAAAGGGGTACTGAGGTGAATGATCAGCCATGATCTTATTGAATGGCGGTGCAGGCTCGAAGGGCTGAATGGCCTACTCCTGCACCTATTTTCTATGTTTCTACACTGTCCCATCAAACACTCCCAGGGCAGGTACACGGGGTTAGATACAGAGTAAAGCTCCCTCTACACTGTCCCATCAAACACTCCCAGGGCAGGTACAGGGGGTTAGATACAGAGTAAAGCTCCCTCTACACTGTCCCATCAAACACTCCCAGGGCAGGTACAGGGGGTTAAATACAGAGTAAAGCTCCCTCTACACTGTCCCATCAAACACTCCCAGGGCAGGTACAGCACGGGTTAGATACAGAGTAAAGCTCCCTCTACACTGTCCCATCAAACACTCCCAGGGCAGGTACAGGGGGTTAGATACAGAGTAAAGCTCCCTCTACACTGTCCCCATCAAACACTCCCAGGGCAGGTACAGGGGGTTAGATACAGAGTAAAGCTCCCTCTACACTGTCCCATCAAACACTCCCAGGGCAGGTACAGTATGGGTTAGATACAGAGTAAAGCTCCCTCTACACTGTCCCATCAAACACTCCCAGGGCAGGTACAGGGGGTTAGATACAGAGTAAAGCTCCCTCTACACTGTCCCATCAAACACTCCCAGGGCAGGTACAGGGGGTTAGATACAGAGTAAAGCTCCCTCTACACTGTCCCATCAAACACTCCCAGGGCAGGTACAGGGGGTTAGATACAGAGTAAAGTTCCCTCTGCATTGTCCCATGAAACACTCCCAGGGCAGGGACAGCACGGCTATGACACGGGTTACTGCTCTGTCTACCCTCCGGCACCAAGCACTTGCCAATCCGGTGCATCTTGGATCAGATGCGCGACTCAATCCCCCAAAGTGCTTGGACCCCTTCCCGTTGCAACCCCCTTCCCCTCTTCCCCCCCCCACCCCCCCCTCCCCACCCACCCAGTTCTGGCCCATCAGACGGCGGCTGTGGCGTGTGGAGACGCCAGTTATTGTCCAGACGGATGGCGGGCCGGCGAGTCCGTCCATCCTCTCCCGGCCCGTGTCTCGTCGCGGAAGGGGGCCGCCGGTGCCCGGCACAGCAGGTGCACGCACGCACGCGCGCGCTCCGTACACATTGTCCACTTCCCCCGGCCTCTGTGGCTGGCGGTGCTCAACGGGCGGCCTTGAGGTGCGAGTACTGGTGGCGGCGGAGGTTGTCGAGCCGGTTGTAACTGCGGGCGCACATGTCGCACCGGTACGGCTTGTTGCCGGTGTGGATGGTCTGGTGGGCCTTGAGCGCCGAGTTCAGGCCAAAGCTCCTCTGGCAGACCGGGCACTTGTACGGTTTCTCCCGGGCAGGGGAGGGGCGGCTGGAGCCAGAGGGGGCAGCGGCCGAGGAGGAGCGCGGAGGTGCGTGCGGGTGCTGCCGCCCGCCCTCACCCAGCCCGTGAGCCAGCAGTCCGTGGGCCCCGAGGGCCGGGTCGTCCCAGGCCGGGACTGGCACCGTCGCTGCCGAAGAGGCCTCCTCCTCAAACTCCCGCTTGAAGGGCCGCTGCCAGGCGTGCAGGAGGCTGTGGGTACGCAGCGAAGACAGACTCTCGAAGACCTCGGGGCATTGCCCGCACTTGTGCTCAGTCTCCGAGCCGTGACTGAGCTGGTGATCGGTGAGAGAAGATGAATCCTCGAAGGTGCGATCACACAGATCACACTTGAAGGGCCGCTCCCAGGTGTGAAGGAGCTCGTGTGTTTTCAGCGAAGACAGACTCTCGAAGACCTCTCCACACTGTCCACACTTATTCTGGGTCTCCGTACCGTGACTGAGCTGGTGATCGGTGAGAGAAGATGAATCCTCGAAGGTGCGGTCACACAGATCACACTTGAAGGGCCGCTCCCAGGTGTGAAGGAGCTCGTGTGTTTTCAGTGAAGACAGACTCTCGAACACCTCTCCACATTGCCCGCACTTATTCTGGGTCTCCGTACCGTGACTGAGCTGGTGATCGGTGAGAGACGATGAATCCTCGAAGGTGCGATCACACAGATCACACTTGAAGGGCCGCTCCCAGGTGTGAAGGAGCTCGTGTGTTTTCAGCGAAGACAGACTCTCGAAGACCTCTCCACATTGCCCGCACTTATTCTGGGTCTCCGTACCGTGACTGAGCTGGTGATCGGTGAGAGACGATGAATCCTCGAAGGTGCGGTCACACAGATCACACTTGAAGGGCCGCTCCCAGGTGTGAAGGAGCTCGTGTGTTTTCAGTGAAGACAGACTCTCGAACACCTCTCCACATTGCCCGCACTTATTCTGGGTCTCCGTGCCGTGACTGAGCTGGTGATCGGTCAGGGAGGACGAATCCTCGAAGGTGCGGTCACACAGATCACACTTGAAGGGCCGCTCCCAGGTGTGAAGGAGCTCGTGTGTTTTCAGCGAAGACAGACTGTTGAACACCTCTCCACATTGCCCGCACTTGTGCTCCGTCTCCGTGCCGTGACTGAGCTGGTGATCGGTCAGGGAGGACGAATCCTCGAAGGTGCGGTCACACAGATCACACTTGAAGGGCCGCTCCCAGGTGTGCAGCAGTTGGTGCGTGCGCAACGAGAAGTCGTCGGTGAAGCCGTCCCCACACACATCGCAGCGGTACAGCCTCGGGGGCAGCGGAGAAGCGGGGGCGGCGATGCCTCCACCGCCGGTGAGCGAGGAGCCGTCGGCAGCCGCCGCCAGCCCCGGCCCCTCCACCGACCACTTGAAGGGCTGGCTGCAGCGGTGCTCAGAGAGCGAGGCGGGGCGGGAGAAGGCCTCGCCGCAGGCCTCGCAGCGGTAACCGCCCTCGGCAGTGTGGCCTGCCCGGTGCGCGCGCAGCGTGGCCGAGGAGACAAAGCTCTCGCCGCAGACAGTGCAGCGGAAGGGGCGGTCGCCCAGGTGCACCCGCTGATGCCGCCGCAGGTTGTCCAGTCGGTTGTAGCTCTTGGGGCAGACGTCGCACTTGAAGCAGCGTTCCTTGGGGTGGGTGGTCTGCCGGGCCCCCCGCGGCTGGGGGGGCTGGGGCGGCCCGGTCAGCCGCTGGCCGCTGGCTGGCCACCGTGGGGCCGGCTGCTCCCCGGGGATGGGACACCTGTGCTTCCTCAGCGAGATGGCTTGGCTGAAGCCCTTGCCGCACAGCAAGCAGCGGAAGGGCTTGTCGCCGACACTCCGGCATCGGTGCAACGCCAAGGCCGAGGGGCTGTCGAAGAAGTTTCCACAGCCGCTGCACTTGTGGCTGCGCTCCCCGTGGGTCGCCCGGTGGGCCTCGAGAGCTGGAGAGTCGTTGAAGATCTCGCCGCACACGGAGCACTGATGGGAGGGGTCCCCGTGGGTCGCCCGGTGGGCCTCGAGAGCTGGAGAGTCGTTGAAGATCTCACCGCACACGGAGCACTGAAGGGAGGGGTCCCCGTGGGTCGGCCGGTGGGCCTCGAGAGCTGGAGAGTCGTTGAAGATCTCGCCGCACACTGAGCACTGATGGGAGGGATCCGCGTGGACCGGTTGATGGGCTTCGAGCGAAGACAAATCGTTGAAGATCTCGCCGCACACGGAGCACTGATGGGAGGGGTCCGCATGGACTGGTTGATGGGCCTCGAGCGAAGACAAATCGTTGAAGATCTCGCCGCACACGGAACACTGATGGGAGGGATCCGCATGGACCGGTTGATGGGCCTCGAGTGAAGACAAATCGTTGAATATCTCACCGCACACGGAGCACTGAAGGGAGGGGTCCGCATGGACTGGTTGATGGGCTTCGAGCGAAGACAAATCGTTGAAGATCTCACCGCACACGGAGCACTGATGGGAGGGGTCCGTGTGAACCGGTTGATGGGCCTCGAGCGAAGACAAATTGTTGAAGATCTCGCCGCTCACGGAGCACTGATGGGAGGGATCCGCATGGACCGGTTGATGGGCCTCGAGCGAAGACAAATCGTTGAATATCTCGCCGCACACGGAGCACTGAAGGGAGGGGTCCGTGTGGGTCGCCCGGTGGGCCTCGAGAGCTGGAGAGTCGTTGAAGATCTCACCGCACACGGAGCACTGATGGGAGGGGTCCGTGTGAACCGGTTGATGGGCTTCGAGCGAAGACAAATCGTTGAAGATCTCACCGCACACGGAGCACTGCAAGGACCGCTTGGCGTGGATGGGCTGATGGGCCTCGAGTGAAGAGAAGTCGTTGAATATCTCGCCGCACACCCGGCACTGGCAGGACCTCTCGAGGTGGAGGGAGCGGTGGGCGCGGAGGGAGCGGGGGTCGGAAAACGCCTCGCCACACGCCTCGCACTTGAACTGGGCGGCCAGCACCGGCGGGTCAGAGGAGGAGGAGGAGGAGGCGTTGGACGGCCCCGCCGGTGATTCCTTCCCGCCGGACCGCCCTCCGCAGCGGTGCTCGGCCAGCGACGCCGGCCGAGCGAAGTTCTCCCCGCAGCTCTGGCACTCGAAGCCATGCCCGGCACGGTGAGCGCGCAGCGTGGCAGAGGACACAAAGCCATCGCCGCACACGATGCAGCGGAAGGGGCGGTCGCCCAGGTGCACCCGCTGGTGACGTCGCAGGTTGTCCAACCGGTTGTAGCTCTTGGGGCAGGCATGGCAGCGGTAAGACTTCTGGCCGGTGTGGATAGCCTGGTGGGCGCGCAGAGAGGCCGCCTTGGTGAAGCTGCGACCACACACGGCACAGCCGAACGGCCGCTCGCCCGTGTGCACGTAGCCGTGCACCGACAGGTCTGACGATTGCTTGAACGTCTTGCCGCACACGTTGCACTTGTGCAACCGCCGCTTGGCGTGGGTCAGACGGTGCCGCTGAAGGCCGGGGCGGTCGGAGAAACTCTGCCCGCACACGTGGCAGCGATACATCGGCTCGGCGTGGGTCAGGCGGTGAGCCTCGAGGCTCGGCAGGTCGGCAAAGCTCTCTGCACAGACGTCACAGCGGAAGGCGGTCTCGGCGTGACTCAGACAGTGCGTCTGGAGGCTAGACGGGTCGGTGAAGATCTCTCCACACTCCTCGCACCGGAAGACGGTCTCGGCGTGACTCAGACAGTGCGTCTGGAGGCTAGACGGGTCGGTGAAGATCTCTCCACACTCTTCGCACCGGAAGACTGTCTCGGCGTGACTCAGACAGTGCGTCTGGAGGCTAGACGGGTCGGTGAAGATCTCTCCACACTCCTCGCACCGGAAGACTGTCTCGGCGTGACTCAGACAGTGCGTCTGGAGGCTAGACGGGTCGGTGAAGATCTCTCCACACTCCTCGCACCGGAAGACTGTCTCGGCGTGACTCAGACAGTGCGTCTGGAGGCTAGACGGGTCGGCGAAGATCTCCCCACACTCCTCGCAGTGGAAGACGGTTTCGCCGGGAGCCAGACGGTGCACCTGGAGGCTAGACGGGTTGGCGTGACTCAGACAGTGCGTCTCAAGGCAAGATGGGTCGGTGAAAGTCTCGCCACACTCCTCGCAGCGCAGGAGCGTCTCACCGTGACTCAGACAGTGCGTCTGGAGGCTGGACGGGTCAGCGAACGTCTCCCCACACTCCTCGCAGCGGAAGACAGTGTCGACGTGGACCACCTGGTCGTTGCGGAGGGCAGGCGAGCCGGGCTGTCCTTTGACCTGCGCCCCCCAGCTCCCGGGCTGCCCTTTGACCTGCGCCCCCCAGCTCGCGGGCTGCCCTTTGACCTGCGCCCCCCAGCTCCCGGGCTGCCCTTTGACCTGCGCCCCCCAACTCCCGGGCTGCCCGCCCCCTCCCGCCTGCGACCGCTTGGCCTTCCTCCTGGGCGCTGCCTCCCTGGGCGTGCCAGGCTCGCCCCCCGGCCCCCCGTGGCCCCGCTGGTGCCTGCGCAGGTTGTCCAACCGGTTGTAGCTGCTGCCGCAGGTCTGGCAGCGGTAAGGCTTGTCCCCGGTGTGGATGGACTGGTGGGCCACCAGCGACGACGACAGGCCAAAGGCCTTCTGACACACCAGGCACTTGAAGGGCTTCTGTCCGGTGTGGGCGGCCTGGTGCGCCAGGAAAGTGGAGAACAGGTTAAAGGACTTGTGGCAGAGCAGGCAGCGCAGGGGCTTGGGGCCCCGGGCGTGTCCTCGCTGATGGCGCTTCAGATTCTCCAGCCGGTTGTAGCTCTTGCCGCACTCCCCGCAGCGATAGGGCCGCTCGCCGGCCCGCGCGCAGCGGTGCAACGCGAGCTTGGCCGAACGCACGAATCCCCGGCCACAGGCCTCACAACGGAAGGGCTTCTCGGCCGAGTGCACCCTCTGGTGGGCCAGCAGGCCGGCCGAGTCAGTGAAGGCACGGCCACACACCGAGCACTTGAAGGGCCGCTCCACCAGGTGCGAGCGCTGGTGACGCCGGAGGTTGTCCAGCCGGTTGTAGGATCGGCCGCAGGCCTCGCACTTGAACGGCTTTTCCCCCGTGTGGATGCACAGGTGGACCTGCAGCTTGCAGGACTGAGCAAAGCGTTTCCCACAAACCTCGCATCTGCACAGAGACAGAGAGAGAGACAGAGAGTTAGAAACGGACCACGGCGCGCACACATATCATTCTGACCCAAACCGTCCCACGCTCAGAGAGAGAGAGACAGAGAGAGAGAGTTAGAAACAGAACGTACCACACGCATCATTCTGACCCAAACCGTCCCATGCTCAGAGAGAGACAGAGAGAGAGTTAGAAACAGAACGTACCACACACATCATTCTGACCCAAACCGTCCCACGCTCAGAGAGAGAGAGAGAGAGAGAGAGTTAGAAACAGAACGTACCACACACATCATTCTGACCCAAACCGTCCCACGCTCAGAGAGAGACAGAGAGAGAGAGTTAGAAACAGAACGTACCACACGCACATAGCATTCTGACCCAAACCGTCCCACGCTCAGAGACAGAGAGAGAGAGTTAGAAACAGAACGTACCACACACACATACCATTCTGTCCCAAACCATCCCACGCTCAGAGAGAGACAGAGAGAGAGAGAGTTAGAAACAGAACGTACCACACACACATATCATTCTGACCCAAACCGTCCCACGCTCAGAGAGAGAGACAGAGAGAGAGTTAGAAACAGAACGTACCACACACATCATTCTGACCCAAACCGTCCCATGCTCAGAGAGAGACAGAGAGAGAGAGTTAGAAACAGAACGTACCACACGCACATAGCATTCTGACCCAAACCGTCCCACGCTCAGAGACAGAGAGAGAGAGAGAGTTAGAAACAGAACGTACCACACACACATAGCATTCTGACCCAAACCGTCCCACGCTCAGAGAGAGACAGAGAGAGAGAGTTAGAAACATAACGTACCACACACACACATCATTCTGACCCAAACCGTCCCACGCTCAGAGAGAGACAGAGAGAGAGTTAGAAACAGAACGTACCACACACATCATTCTGACCCAAACCGTCCCATGCTCAGAGAGAGACAGAGAGAGAGAGTTAGAAACAGAACGTACCAAACACACACATCATTCTGACCCAAACCGTCCCATGCTCAGAGAGAGACAGAGAGAGAGTTAGAAACAGAACGTACCACACACACATAGCATTCTGACCCAAACCGTCCCACGCTCAGAGAGAGAGAGACAGAGAGAGAGTTAGAAACATAACGTACCACACACACACATCATTCTGACCCAAACCGTCCCACGCTCAGAGAGAGACAGAGAGAGAGTTAGAAACAGAACGTACCACACACACATCATTCTGACCCAAACCGTCCCACGCTCAGAGACAGAGAGAGAGAGAGAGTTAGAAACAGAACGTACCACACACATCATTCTGACCCAAACCGTCCCACGCTCAGAGAGAGACAGACAGAGAGAGAGAGTTAGAAACAGAACGTACCACACACACATATCATTCTGACCCAAACCGTCCCACGCTCAGAGACAGAGAGAGAGAGAGAGTTAGAAACAGAACGTACCACACACATCATTCTGACCCAAACCGTCCCACGCTCAGAGAGAGAGAGAGAAAGTTAGAAACAGAACGTACCACACACACATCATTCTGACCCAAACCGTCCCACGCTCAGAGACAGAGAGAGAGAGAGAGTTAGAAACAGAACGTACCACACACATCATTCTGACCCAAACCGTCCCACGCTCAGAGAGAGACAGACAGAGAGAGAGAGTTAGAAACAGAACGTACCACACACACATATCATTCTGACCCAAACCGTCCCACGCTCAGAGACAGAGAGAGAGAGAGAGTTAGAAACAGAACGTACCACACACATCATTCTGACCCAAACCGTCCCACGCTCAGAGAGAGAGAGAGAAAGTTAGAAACAGAACGTACCACACACATAGCATTCTGACCCAAACCGTCCCACGCTCAGAGAGAGAGAGAGTTAGAAACAGAACGTACCACACACACACATCATTCTGACCCAAACCGTCCCACGCTCAGAGAGAGACATACAGAGAGAGAGAGTTAGAAACAGAACGTACCACACACACATATCATTCTGACCCAAACCGTCCCACGCTCAGAGAGAGAGAGACAGAGAGAGAGAGTTAGAAACAGAACGTACCACACACACACATCATTCTGACCCAAACCGTCCCACGCTCAGAGAGAGACATACAGAGAGAGAGAGTTAGAAACAGAACGTACCACACACATCATTCTGACCCAAACCGTCCCATGCTCAGAGAGAGAGAGACAGAGAGAGAGAGTTAGAAACAGAACGTACCACACACATCATTCTGACCCAAACCGTCCCACGCTCAGAGAGAGAGAGAGAAAGTTAGAAACAGAACGTACCACACACATAGCATTCTGACCCAAACCGTCCCATGCTCAGAGAGAGAGAGAGAGTTAGAAACAGAACGTACCACACACATAGCATTCTGACCCAAACCGTCCCACGCTCAGAGAGAGAGAGAGAGAGAGAGTTAGAAACAGAACGTACCACACACACATCATTCTGACCCAAACCGTCCCACGCTCAGAGAGAGACAGAGAGAGAGTTAGAAACAGAACGTACCACACACACATAGCATTCTGACCCAAACCGTCCCACGCTCAGAGAGAGACAGAGAGAGAGAGTTAGAAACAGAACGTACCACACACATAGCATTCTGACCCAAACCGTCCCACGCTCAGAGAGAGAGAGACAGAGAGTTAGAAACAGAACGTACCACACACATCATTCTGACCCAAACCATCCCACGCTCAGAGAGAGACAGAGAGAGAGAGTTAGAAACAGAACGTACCACACACATCATTCTGACCCAAACCATCCCACGCTCAGAGAGAGACAGAGAGAGAGAGTTAGAAACAGAACGTACCACACACATCATTCTGACCCAAACCGTCCCACGCTCAGAGACAGAGAGTTAGAAACAGAACGTACCACACACACATAGCATTCTGACCCAAACCGTCCCACGCTCAGAGAGAGAGAGAGAGAGAGAGTTAGAAACAGAACGTACCACACACATAGCATTCTGACCCAAACCGTCCCACACTCAGAGAGAGAGAGAGAGAGAGAGTTAGAAACAGAACGTACCACACACATCATTCTGACCCAAACCGTCCCACGCTCAGAGAGAGAGAGAGAGAGAGAGAGTTAGAAACAGAACGTACCAAACACACATAGCATTCTGACCCAAACCATCCCACGCTCAGAGAGAGACAGAGACAGAGAGAGAGTTAGAAACAGAACGTACCACACACACATACCATTCTGTCCCAAACCGTCCCACGCTCAGAGACAGAGACAGAGAGTTAGAAACAGAACGTACCACACACATAGCATTCTGACCCAAACCGTCCCACGCTCAGAGAGAGAGAGTTAGAAACAGAACGTACCACACACACATAGCATTCTGACCCAAACCATCCCACGCTCAGAGAGAGAAGGAGACGGGGAGGGAGAGAGAGAGAGAGGGGGAGGGAGAGAGAGAGAGAGAGAGAGAGAGAGGGGGAGGGAGAGAGAGAGGGGGAGGGAGAGAGAGAGAGAGAGAGCGCGAGAGAGGGAGAGAGGGAGAGAGCGAGAGAGCGAGAGAGCGAGAGAGGGAGAGAGCGAGAGAGGGAGAGAGCGAGAGAGCGAGAGAGCGAGAGAGCGAGAGAGGGAGAGAGGGAGAGAGGGAGAGAGGGAGAGAGGGAGAGAGGGAGAGAGGGAGAGAGCGCGAGGGAGGGAGCGCGAGGGAGGGAGCGCGAGGGAGGGAGCGCGAGGGAGGGAGCGCGAGGGAGGGAGCGCGAGGGAGGGAGCGCGAGGGAGGGAGCGCGAGGGAGGGAGCGCGAGGGAGGGAGCGCGAGGGAGGGAGCGCGAGGGAGGGAGCGCGAGGGAGGGAGCGCGAGGGAGGGAGCGCGAGGGAGGGAGCGCGAGGGAGGGAGCGCGAGGGAGGGAGCGCGAGGGAGGGAGCGCGAGGGAGGGAGCGCGAGGGAGGGAGCGCGAGGGAGGGAGCGCGAGGGAGGGAGCGCGAGGGAGGGAGCGCGAGGGAGGGAGCGCGAGGGAGGGAGCGCGAGGGAGGGAGCGCGAGGGAGGGAGCGCGAGGGAGGGAGCGCGAGGGAGGGAGCGCGAGGGAGGGAGCGCGAGGGAGGGAGCGCGAGGGAGGGAGCGCGAGGGAGGGAGCGCGAGGGAGGGAGCGCGAGGGAGGGAGCGCGAGGGAGGGAGCGCGAGGGAGGGAGCGCGAGGGAGGGAGCGCGAGGGAGGGAGCGCGAGGGAGGGAGCGCGAGGGAGGGAGCGCGAGGGAGGGAGCGCGAGGGAGGGAGCGCGAGGGAGGGAGCGCGAGGGAGGGAGCGCGAGGGAGGGAGCGCGAGGGAGGGAGCGCGAGGGAGGGAGCGCGAGGGAGGGAGCGCGAGGGAGGGAGCGCGAGGGAGGGAGCGCGAGGGAGGGAGCGCGAGGGAGGGAGCGCGAGGGAGGGAGCGCGAGGGAGGGAGCGCGAGGGAGGGAGCGCGAGGGAGGGAGCGCGAGGGAGGGAGCGCGAGGGAGGGAGCGCGAGGGAGGGAGCGCGAGGGAGGGAGCGCGAGGGAGGGAGCGCGAGGGAGGGAGCGCGAGGGAGGGAGCGCGAGGGAGGGAGCGCGAGGGAGGGAGCGCGAGGGAGGGAGCGCGAGGGAGGGAGCGCGAGGGAGGGAGCGCGAGGGAGGGAGCGCGAGGGAGGGAGCGCGAGGGAGGGAGCGCGAGGGAGGGAGCGCGAGGGAGGGAGCGCGAGGGAGGGAGCGCGAGGGAGGGAGCGCGAGGGAGGGAGCGCGAGGGAGGGAGCGCGAGGGAGGGAGCGCGAGGGAGGGAGCGCGAGGGAGGGAGCGCGAGGGAGGGAGCGCGAGGGAGGGAGCGCGAGGGAGGGAGCGCGAGGGAGGGAGCGCGAGGGAGGGAGCGCGAGGGAGGGAGCGCGAGGGAGGGAGCGCGAGGGAGGGAGCGCGAGGGAGGGAGCGCGAGGGAGGGAGCGCGAGGGAGGGAGCGCGAGGGAGGGAGCGCGAGGGAGGGAGCGCGAGGGAGGGAGCGCGAGGGAGGGAGCGCGAGGGAGGGAGCGCGAGGGAGGGAGCGCGAGGGAGGGAGCGCGAGGGAGGGAGCGCGAGGGAGGGAGCGCGAGGGAGGGAGCGCGAGGGAGGGAGCGCGAGGGAGGGAGCGCGAGGGAGGGAGCGCGAGGGAGGGAGCGCGAGGGAGGGAGCGCGAGGGAGGGAGCGCGAGGGAGGGAGCGCGAGGGAGGGAGCGCGAGGGAGGGAGCGCGAGGGAGGGAGCGCGAGGGAGGGAGCGCGAGGGAGGGAGCGCGAGGGAGGGAGCGCGAGGGAGGGAGCGCGAGGGAGGGAGCGCGAGGGAGGGAGCGCGAGGGAGGGAGCGCGAGGGAGGGAGCGCGAGGGAGGGAGCGCGAGGGAGGGAGCGCGAGGGAGGGAGCGCGAGGGAGGGAGCGCGAGGGAGGGAGCGCGAGGGAGGGAGCGCGAGGGAGGGAGCGCGAGGGAGGGAGCGCGAGGGAGGGAGCGCGAGGGAGGGAGCGCGAGGGAGGGAGCGCGAGGGAGGGAGCGCGAGGGAGGGAGCGCGAGGGAGGGAGCGCGAGGGAGGGAGCGCGAGGGAGGGAGCGCGAGGGAGGGAGCGCGAGGGAGGGAGCGCGAGGGAGGGAGCGCGAGGGAGGGAGCGCGAGGGAGGGAGCGCGAGGGAGGGAGCGCGAGGGAGGGAGCGCGAGGGAGGGAGCGCGAGGGAGGGAGCGCGAGGGAGGGAGCGCGAGGGAGGGAGCGCGAGGGAGGGAGCGCGAGGGAGGGAGCGCGAGGGAGGGAGCGCGAGGGAGGGAGCGCGAGGGAGGGAGCGCGAGGGAGGGAGCGCGAGGGAGGGAGCGCGAGGGAGGGAGCGCGAGGGAGGGAGCGCGAGGGAGGGAGCGCGAGGGAGGGAGCGCGAGGGAGGGAGCGCGAGGGAGGGAGCGCGAGGGAGGGAGCGCGAGGGAGGGAGCGCGAGGGAGGGAGCGCGAGGGAGGGAGCGCGAGGGAGGGAGCGCGAGGGAGGGAGCGCGAGGGAGGGAGCGCGAGGGAGGGAGCGCGAGGGAGGGAGCGCGAGGGAGGGAGCGCGAGGGAGGGAGCGCGAGGGAGGGAGCGCGAGGGAGGGAGCGCGAGGGAGGGAGCGCGAGGGAGGGAGCGCGAGGGAGGGAGCGCGAGGGAGGGAGCGCGAGGGAGGGAGCGCGAGGGAGGGAGCGCGAGGGAGGGAGCGCGAGGGAGGGAGCGCGAGGGAGGGAGCGCGAGGGAGGGAGCGCGAGGGAGGGAGCGCGAGGGAGGGAGCGCGAGGGAGGGAGCGCGAGGGAGGGAGCGCGAGGGAGGGAGCGCGAGGGAGGGAGCGCGAGGGAGGGAGCGCGAGGGAGGGAGCGCGAGGGAGGGAGCGCGAGGGAGGGAGCGCGAGGGAGGGAGCGCGAGGGAGGGAGCGCGAGGGAGGGAGCGCGAGGGAGGGAGCGCGAGGGAGGGAGCGCGAGGGAGGGAGCGCGAGGGAGGGAGCGCGAGGGAGGGAGCGCGAGGGAGGGAGCGCGAGGGAGGGAGCGCGAGGGAGGGAGCGCGAGGGAGGGAGCGCGAGGGAGGGAGCGCGAGGGAGGGAGCGCGAGGGAGGGAGCGCGAGGGAGGGAGCGCGAGGGAGGGAGCGCGAGGGAGGGAGCGCGAGGGAGGGAGCGCGAGGGAGGGAGCGCGAGGGAGGGAGCGCGAGGGAGGGAGCGCGAGGGAGGGAGCGCGAGGGAGGGAGCGCGAGGGAGGGAGCGCGAGGGAGGGAGCGCGAGGGAGGGAGCGCGAGGGAGGGAGCGCGGGAGGGGGAGAGGGGAGCGCGGGAGGGGGAGAGGGGGAGCGCGGGAGGGAGAGAGGGGGAGCGCGGGAGGGGGAGAGGGGGAGCGCGGGAGGGGGAGAGGGGGAGGGCGGGAGGGGGAGGGGGAGGGGGAGAGGGGGAGGGCGGGAGGGGGAGAGGGGGAGGGCGGGAGGGGGAGAGGGGGAGGGCGGGAGGGGGGAGGGGGAGGCGGGCGGGGGAGAGGGGGAGAGGGGAGAGAGAGCGAGAGGGGGAGAGAGAGCGAGAGGGGAGAGGAGCGAGAGGGGGAGAGAGAGCGAGAGGGGAGAGAGAGCGAGAGGGGGAGAGAGAGAGCGAGAGGGGGAGAGAGAGAGCGAGAGGGGGAGAGAGAGGAGAGAGCGAGAGGGGGAGAGAGAGAGCGAGAGGGGGAGAGAGAGAGCGAGAGGGGGAGAGAGAGAGCGAGAGGGGGAGAGAGAGAGCGAGAGGGGGAGAGAGAGAGCGAGAGGGGGAGAGAGAGAGCGAGAGGGGAGAGAGAGAGCGAGAGGGGGAGAGAGAGAGCGAGAGGGGGAGAGAGAGAGCGAGAGGGGGAGAGAGAGAGCGAGAGGGGGAGAGAGAGAGCGAGAGGGGGAGAGAGAGAGCGAGAGGGGGAGAGAGAGAGCGAGAGGGGGAGAGAGAGAGCGAGAGGGGGAGAGAGAGAGCGAGAGGGGAGAGAGAGAGCGAGAGGGGGAGAGAGAGAGCGAGAGGGGGAGAGAGAGAGCGAGAGGGGAGAGAGAGAGAGAGCGAGAGGGGGAGAGAGAGAGCGAGAGGGGGACAGAGAGAGCGAGAGGGGGACAGAGAGAGCGAGAGGGGGAGAGAGAGAGCGAGAGGGGGAGAGAGAGAGCGAGAGGGGGAGAGAGAGAGCGAGAGGGGGACAGAGAGAGCGAGAGGGGGACAGAGAGAGCGAGAGGGGGACAGAGAGAGCGAGAGGGGGACAGAGAGAGAGCGAGAGGGGGACAGAGAGAGCGAGAGGGGGACAGAGAGAGCGAGAGGGGGACAGAGAGAGCGAGAGGGGGACAGAGAGAGCGAGAGGGGGACAGAGAGAGCGAGAGGGGGACAGAGAGAGCGAGAGGGGGACAGAGAGAGCGAGAGGGGGACAGAGAGAGCGAGAGGGGGACAGAGAGAGCGAGAGGGGGACAGAGAGAGCGAGAGGGGGACAGAGAGAGCGAGAGGGGGACAGAGAGAGCGAGAGGGGGAGAGAGAGAGCGAGAGGGGGACAGAGAGTGCGAGAGGGGGAGAGAGAGAGCGAGAGGGGGAGAGAGAGAGCGAGAGTGGGACAGACAGAGAGAGTTGCACTTTGTCTACGGCACACACACAGACCATTCGTAAGAATCTAAGAAATAGGATCAGGAGTAGGCATTCGGCCCCTCGAGCCCTGCCCCGCCATTTAATACCATCGTGGCCTGATCCGATCATGGACCCAGCTCCACTTCCCTGCCCGCCCCCTTATCGGTTAAGAAACTGTCTATCTCTGTCTAAAATATATTCAATGTCCCGGCTTCCACAGCTCTCTGAGGCAGCGAGTTCCACAGATTTACAACCCTCTGAGAGAAGAAATTCCTCCTCATCTCAGTTTTAAATGGGCGGCCCCTTATTCTAAGACCATGCCCCCTAGTTCTAGTCTCCCCCATCAGTGGGAACATCCTCTCTGCATCCACCTTGTCGAGCCCCCCTCATAATCTGATACGTTTCCATAAGATCACCTCTCATTCTTCTGAACTCCAATGAGTAGAGGCCCAACCTCCTCAACCTTTCCTCATAAGTCAACCCCCTCATCCCCGGAATCAACCGAGTGAACCTTCTCTGAACTGCCTCCAAAGCAAAGTGTGTCCTTTGGTAAATACGGAGAGCAAAACTGTGCACGCAGTACTCCAGGTGTGGCCTCACCAATACCCTGTGTAACTGGAGCAAGACTTCCCTGCTTTTATACTCCATCCCCTTTGCAATAAAGGCCAAGATACCATTGGCCCTTCCTGATCACTTGCTGTACCTGCATACTAACCTTTTGTGTTTCATGTACAAGTAACCCCCAGGTCCCGCTGTACTGCCGCACTTTGCAATCTTTCTCCATTTGAATAATTATTTGTTTTTTTATTTTTCCTACCAAAGTGCATGACCTCACACTTTCCAACAGTATACTCCCTCTGCCAAATTTTTGCCCACTCACTTTGCAGATTTTTTGTGTCCTCCTCACACATTGCTTTCTCCCCCCCCCCCCATCTTTGTATCATCAGCAAACTTGACGATATTGCACTTGCTCCCTTCATCCAAGTCATTAATAGAGATTGTAAGTAGTTGGGTCCCCAGCACTGATCCCTGCGGCACCCCACTAGTTACCGTTTACCAGCCGGAAAATGACCCATTTATCCTGACTGTGTTCTCTGTCAGTTAGCCAATTCTCTATCCATGCTAATATATTACCCCCAACCACGTGAACTTTATCTTGTGCAGTAACTTTTTATGTGGCACCTTGTCAAATGCCTTCTGGAAATCCAAATACACCACATCCACTGGTTCCCCCTTATCCACCCTGTTCCTTACATCCTCAAAGAACTCCAGCAAATTTGTTAAACATGATTTCCCTTCATAAATCCATATTGACTCTGCTCGATTGTGTTATGATTTTCCAAATGTCCTGTTACTACTTCCTTAATAATGGACTCCAACATTTTCCCAACCGCAGATGCTCGTCTAACTGGTCCATAGTTTCCTGCTTTTTGACTCTCTCCTTTCTTGAAGAGGAGCTACATTTGTTGTTTTCCAATCCGCTGGGACCACCCCAGAATCCAGGGAATTTTGGTAAATTACAACCAATGCATCCACTATCTCTGCAGCCATTTTTTTTAAATAGAGAACTGGTTGGCAGACAGGAAGCAGAGAGTGGGAATAAACAGGTCCTTTTCAGAACGGCAGGCAGTGACTAGTGGGGTACCGCAGGGTTCAATACTGGGACCCCAGCTATTTACAATATACATTAATGATTTAGACGAAGGAATTGAGTGTAATATCTCCAAGTTTGCAGATGACACTAAGCTGGGTGGCAGTGTGAGTTGTGAGGAGGATGCTAAGAGGCTGCAGGGTGACTTGGACAGGTTAGGTGAGTGGGCAAATGCATGGCAGATGCAGTATAATGTGGATAAATGTGAGATTATCCACTTTGGTGACAGATTAGTAAAAGGGGAGGTGCAACAAGACCTGGGTGTCATGGTACATCAGTCATTGAAAGTTGGCCATGCAGGTACAGCAGGCGGTGAAGAAGGCAAATGGTACGTTGGCCTTCATAGCGAGAGGATTTGAGTATAGCAGCAGGGAGATCTTACTGCAGTTGTACAGGGCCTTGGTGAGACCACACCTGGAATATTGTGTGCAGTTTTGGTCTCCTAATCTGAGGAAGGACATTCTTGCTATTGAGGGAGTGCAGCGAAGGTTCACCAGACTGATTCCTGGGATGGCAAGACTGACATATGAAGAAAGACTGGATCGACTGGGCTTATATTCACTGGAGTTTAGAAGAATGAGAGGGGGATCTCATAGAAACATATAAAATTCTGACGGGACTGGACAGGTTAGATGCAGGAAGAATGTTCCCGATGTTGGGGAAGTCCAGAACCAGGGCTCACACAGTCTAAGGATAAGGGGTAAGCCATTTAGGACCGAGATGAGGAGAAACTTCTTCACCCAGAGAATTGTGAACCTGTGGAATTCTCTACCACAGAAAGTTGTTGGGGGCCAGTTCGTTGGATATATTCAAAAGGGAGTTAGATGTGGCCCTTACGGCTAAAGGGATCAGGGGGTATGGAGAGAAGGCAGGAGTGGGGTACTGAGGGAATGGTCAGCCATGATCATATTGAATGGTGGTGCAGGCTCGAAGGGCCCAATGGCCTGCTCCTGCACCTATTGTCTATGTTTCTAAGTCACTCGGGTGCAGGCCATCAGGTCCAGGGGAGTTGTCCACCTGTCGTCCAATAGTTTGTTGAGTACTGTTTCTCTAGTGATAGTGATTATTTTAAGTTCCCCCCCCGTCCCCCTATAGCCCCTTGATTATTGGGATGCTTTGTGCTTTCCACCATGAAGACCGATACAAAATACTCTGCCATTTCCCTGTTCCCCATTATTAATTCCCCGGTCTCCTCCTCTAAGGGACCAACGTTCACTTTAGCTACTCTCCTTGCTTTTTATATATCTGTCGACCTTCTTACTGTCTGTCTTTATATTTCTTGCTAGTTTATTCTCACAATCTACCTTCTCTATTATATTTTTAGTCGTCCTTTGCAGGTTTCTAAAAATTTCCCAATCTTCTGGCCTCCCACTAATCTTGGCATCAGATGAGGAGGAATTTCTTCTGGTAAATCTGTGGAATTCTCTGCCCCAGAGAGCTGTGGAGGCTGGGTCATTGAATATATTTAAGGTGGAGATAGACAGATTTTTGAACGATAAGGAAGCGAGGGGTTATGGGGGGCGGGCAGGGAAGTGGAGCTATGTCCATGATCGGATCAGCCATGATCGTATTAAATGGCGCAGCATGCTCGAGGGGCCGTATGGCCTACTCCTGCTCCTATTTCTTATATTCATTTCCTTTTTACACATCGATAGAAGTTTATATAGTCTCTCGCTAGTTTACTCTCATATTCTATTTTCCCTTTCTTCATGAATTTCTTTGTCTCCTTTGCTGAATTCTAAAATCTTCAGCTTACTGCTCCTATCAGCAACATTATAAGGCTCTTCCTTTGATTTAATACTATTAATTTCTCGTGAGCCACGATTGGATCAGTTTTCTTGTCGGTTTTTTGTGCCTTGAAGGAGTGTACGTTTGTTGTAAATTATGTATTAATTCTTTCACTGGCCGAAGACCACCCTAAGTGGAGGAAGTGCATCCGGGAGGGCGCTGAGCACCTCGAGTCTCGTGGCCGAGAGCATGCAGAAAGCAAGCGCAGGCAGCGGAAGGAGCGTGCGGCAAACCTGTCCCATCCTCCCCTTCCCTCAACCACTATCTGTCCCACCTGTGACAGGGACTGTGGCTCTCGTATTGGACTGTTCAGTCACCCGAGAACTCGTGTTAGAGTGGAAGCAAGTCTTCCTCGATTCCGAGGGATTGCCTAGGATAGAAAGAGAAAATAGGTGCGGGAGTAGGCCATTCGGCCTTTCGAGCCTGCACCATTCAATATCATGGCTGATCATTCAACTTCAGTACCCCACTCCTGCCTTCTCTCCATACCCCCTGATCCCTTTAGCCGTAAGGGCCACATCTAACTCCCTTTTGAATATATCCAACGAACTGGCCTCAACAACTTTCTATGGTAGAGAATTCCACAGGTTCACAATTCTTTGGGTGAAGAAGTTTCTCCTCATCTCGGTCCTAAATGGCTTACCCCTTATCCTTAGACTGTGTGAGCCCTGGTTCTGACTTCCCCAACATCGGGAACATTCTTCCTGCATCTAACCTGTCCAGTCCCGTCAGAATTTTGTATGCTTCTGTGAGATCCCCTCTCATTCTTCTAAATTTCAGTGAATATAAGCCCAGTCGATCCAGTCTTTCTTCATATGTCAGTCCTGCCATCCCGGGAATCAGTCTGGTGAACCTTCGCTGCACTCCCTCAATAGCAAGAATGTCCTTCCTCAGATTAGGAGACCAAAACTGTACACAATATTCCAGGTGAGGTCTCACCAAGGCCCTGTACAACTGCAGTAAGACCTCCCTGCTCCTAGACTCAAATCTTCTCGCTATGAAGGCCAACATACCATTTGCCGCCTTCACCGCCTGCTGTACCTGCATGCCTACTTACCTACATAGTTTGCTTTGTTTAGATTTAAAACCCTAATTTTGGATTTAATTAAATCAGTTTCAAACTTAGTATAAAATTCTATCAAATTATGGTCACTCTTCCCTAAAGGCCCCTTTACTACAAGGTTATTAATTAACCCTTTCTCATTGCACAATACTAGATCAGCCGTGTCTTTGAGGGCAGCACACTCGCCCGAGTCAGAAAGTTGTGGGGTTCGAGTCCCACTCCAGGGACGAGCACATAAATCTAGGCTGACACTCCAGTGTTTATTTTGAGCGATAAGGGAGTCAAGGGTTATGGGGAAAGGGCAGGGAAGTGGAGCTGAGCCCATGATCGGATCAGCCATGATCGTAATAAATGGCGGAGCAGGCTCGAGGGGCCGTATGGCCGACTCCTGCTCCTATTTCTTATGTTCTTATCTAAAATAGCCTGTTCTCTAGTTGGTTCCTCAGCATACTGATCCAGAAAACCATCTTGTACACATTCCATGAATTTGTACTCCACATGTAATATCTCCAAGTTTTCAGATGACACTAAGCTGGGTGGCGGTGTGAGCTGTGAGGAGGATGCTATGAGGCTGCAGGGTGACTTGGACAGGTTAGGTGAGTGGGCAAATGCATGGCAGATGCAGTATAATGTGGATAAATGTGAGGTTACCCACTTTGGTGGCAAAAATACGAAGATAGATTATCTGAATGGTGACAGATTAGGAAAAGAGGAGATGCAACGAGACCTGGGTGTCATTGAAAGTAGGCATGCAGGTACAGCAGGCAGTGAAGAAGGCAAATGGTATGTTGGCCTTCATAGCGAGAGGATTTGAGTATAGGAGCAGGGAGGTCTTACTGCAGTTGTACAGGGCCTTGGTGAGGCCACACCTGGAATATTGTGTTCAGTTTTGGTCTCCTAATCTGAGGAAGGACATTCTTGCTATTGAGGGAGTGCAGCGAAGGTTCACCAGACTGATTCCCGGGATGGCAGGACTGACATATCAAGAAAGACTGGATTGGCTAGGCTTATATTCACTGGAATTTAGAAGAATGAGAGGGAATCTCATAGAAATATATAAAATTCTGACGGGATTGGACAGGTTAGATGCAGGAAGAATGTTCCCGATGTTGGGGAAGTCCAGAACCAGGGATCACAGTCTAAGGATAAGGGGTAAGCCATTTTGGACCGAGATGAGGAGAAACTTCTTCACTCAGAGAATTGTGAACCTGTGGAATTCTCTACCACAGAAAGTTGTTGGGGACCAGTTCGTTGGATATATTCAAAAGGGAGTTAGATGTGGCCCTTACGGCTAAAGGGATCAGGGGGTATGGAGAGAAGGCAGGAGTGGGGTACTGAGGGAATGATCAGCCATGATCATATTGAATGGTGGTGCAGGCTTGAAGGGCCCAATGGCCTGCTCCTGCTCCTATTTTCTATGTTTGTATCATCATAGGCAGTTCCCTCAGAATCGAGGAAAACTTGCTTCCGTTCTAACTCGAGTTCTCAGGTGGCTGAACAGTCCAATACAGGAACCACAGTCCTTGTCACGGGTGTGACAGATAGACGTTGAGGGAAGGGGAGGGTGGGACAGATAGACGTTGAGGGAAGGGGAGGGTGGGACAGATAGATGTTGAGGGAAGGGGAGGGTGGGACAGATAGACGTTGAGGGAAGGGGAGGGTGGGACAGATAGACGTTGAGGGAAGGGGAGGGAGGGACAGATAGACGTTGAGGGAAGGGGAGGGTGGGACAGATAGACGTTGAGGGAAGGGGAGGGTGGGACAGATAGACGTTGAGGGAAGGGGAGGGAGGGACAGATAGACGTTGAGGGAAGGGGAGGGTGGGACAGATAGACGTTGAGGGAAGGGGAGGGTGGAACAGATAGACGTTGAGGGAAGGGGAGGGTGGGACAGATAGACGTTGAGGGAAGGGGAGGGTGGGACAGATAGACGTTGAGGGAAGGGGAGGGAGGGACAGATAGACGTTGAGGGAAGGGGAGTGTGGGACAGGTTTGCCGCACATTCCTTCCGCTGCCTGCGCTTGCTTTCTGCGTGCTCGCAATTGGCGACGAGACTCGAGGTGCTCAGCGCCCTCCCGGATGCACTTCCTCCACTTAGGGCGGACTGGTCTTTGGGCCCAGGGACTCCCAGGTGTCGGTGGGGGATGTTGCACTTTATCAGGGAGGCTTTGAGGGTGGTCCCTGTAACGTTTCCTCTGCCCACCTTTGGCCCGCTTGCCTGTGAAGGAGTTCCGAGTAGAGCGCTTGCTTTGGGAGTCTCGTGTCTGGGGGACATGCGGACAATGTGGCCCTGCCCAGCGGAGCTGGTCGAGTGTCACACTCCAAATAAGTACTTCATTGGCTGTAAAGCTCTTTATATATCTGGTGGTCACGAAAGGCACTCTCTATATCCAAGTCTTTCTTTCTTTTGCTAGTGAAGTTCCGTCTGCCCTCTCAGGCGGATGTAAAAGATCCCGGGGCCACTATTTGGAAGAAGAGCAGGGGGAGTTCTCCCCGGTGTCCTGGGACCAATATTTATCCCTCAACCATCACTAAACCAGATAATCTGGGTCATTATCAAATCGGTGTGTGTGGGAGCTTGCTGTGCGCAAATTGGCTGCCGCCTTTCCCACATTACAACAGTGACCACACTCCAAAAGTAAATCGCTTTGAGACATCCGGGGGTCGTAATAGGTGCTATTTAAATGGGAGTCCTTCACTTCATCTAACCTTATCAGGATAACCTATTCCCTTCTCCCTCATGTGTTTATCTGGCCTCCCCTTAAATGCATCGATACGATTCACCTCAACCCCTCCCCGTGGCAGCGAGTTCCACATTCTCACCGCTCTCTGGGTAAAGTGGTTTCTCCTGAGCCTCCACAGCCCTCTGGGGCAGAGAATTCCACCCCCCTCTGAGTGAAGAAATTCTCCTCATCTCTGTCCTCAATGGCCGACCCCTTATCCTAAGACTGTGACCTCTGGTTCTAGACTCCCCAGCCCCGGGGGGGGAAACATCCTCCCTGCATCTACCCTGTCAAGCTCTGTAAGAATTGTGTCGGTTTCAATGGGATCACCTCTCATTCTTCTAAACTCGAGAATATCGGCCCTGTCTGCCCAATCTCTCCTCATAGAACAATCCCCCCCATCCCAGGAATCAGTCTGGTGAACCTTCGCTGCACTCCCTCTATGGCAAGTATATCCTTCCTTAGGTAAGGAGACCAGTACTGTGCACAATACTCCAGGTGTGGTCTCACTAGGGCCCGGTATAATCGCAGTAAGACGTCTTTACTCTGACTCAAATCCTCCTGTAATAAAGGCCACCATACCATTTGTAAACAACACCAAATTTGGGGGAGGTGTAGTTCATAGAGGACGACTAACAAGTGACAAGACATTAATATATATGGCGCCTTTCACGACCACTGGACGTCCCAAAGCGCTTTACAGCCAATTAAGTATTTTAGGAGTGTAGTCACTGTTGTAATGTGGGACACGCGGCAGCCAATTTGCGCACAGCAAGCTTCCACACACAGCGATGTGATAATGACCCGGATCATCTGTTTTAGTGATGTTGGTTGAGGGATAAATATTGGCCCCAGGACACCGGGGAGAACTCCCCCTACTCTTCTTCCAAATAGTGGCCCTGGGATCTTTTACATCCGCCCGAGGGGGCAGACGGGGCTCAGTTTAACGTCTCATCCAAAAGACGGCACCTCCGACAGTGCGGTGCTCCCTCAGTACTGCCCCTCCGACAGCACAGTGCGACGCTCCCTCAGTACTGCCCCTCCAACAGTGCGGCGTTCCCTCAGTACTGCCCCGCCGACAGTGCGGCACTCCCTCAGTACTGCCCCTCCGACAGCGCAGTACGGGGCTCCCTCAGTACTGCCCCTCCGACAGTGCTATTTTCTGTTTCTATGTTTCCCTGGAGCACTGTGCACAGTTCTGGTCTCCATATACCTGGGTTAGACCACACTGGGAGCACCGTGCACAGTTCTGGTCTCCATATACCTGGGTTAGACCACACTTGGAGCACCGTGCACAGTTCTGGTCTCCATATACCTGGGTTAGACCACACTGGGAGCACCGTGCACAGTCCTGGTCTCCATATACCTGGGTTAGACCACACTGGGAGCACCGTGTACAGTTCTGGTCTCCATATACCTGGGTTAGACCACACTGGGAGCACCGTGCACAGTTCTGGCCTCCATATACCTGGGTTAGACCACACTGGGAGCTCCGTGCACAGTTCTGGTCTCCGTATACCTGGGTCTGACCACACTGGGAGCACTGTGCACAGTTCTGGTCTCCATATACCTGGGTTAGACCACACTGGGAGCACTGTGCACAGTTCTGGTCTCCATATACCTGGGTTAGACCTCACGGAGCACTGTGCACAGTTCTGGTCTCCGTATACCTGGGTTAGATCACACTGGGAGCACTGTGTACAGTTCTGGTCTCCATATACCTGGGTTAGACCACACTGGGAGCACTGTGCACAGTTCTGGTCTCCATATACCTGGGTTAGACCACACTGGGAGCACTGTGCACAGTTCTGGTCTCCATATACCTGGGTTAGACCACACTGGGAGCACTGTGCACAGTTCTGGTCTCCATATATCTGGGTTAGACCTCACGGAGCACTGTGCACAGTTCTGGTCTCCATATACCTGGGTTAGACTTCACGGAGCACTGTGCACAGTTCTGGTCACCATATACCTGGGTTAGACCACACTGGGAGCACCGTGCACAGTTCTGGTCTCCATATACCTGGGTTAGACCACACTGGGAGCACCGTGCACAGTTCTGGTCACCATGTGGTCTAACCCAGGTATATGGGATCTTCAAGATTATGCAAGGTTTCGATGGAGTGGATAGAGAGAGAATGTTGTGGGGGAAGAGCATAACTTAGAGGACATCAATATAAGACAGTCACGAATAAACCCAATGGGGAATTCAGGTGAAACTTCTTTACCCAGAGAGCGGCGAGAAGGGAATAGAGGGTTGAGCCGACAGATTTAGGTGAAGAATGGAGCATAAACGCCGGCATGGACTGGTTGGGGGTGAATGTCCCGTTTCTGTGCTGTATATCCCGTGTAAATCCTTTTTAAGACCTGGCCTGGCATTATGTCTATACCGAGAGCCATTTGTCAGTCTGTCAATCTGTCGTTGGGCGAGGGCAAAGCACAGCCTTTACCATGCATTTCATCTGTGACGGACGGCCACAGAGCTGGCAGTCTATCAACTCAGGGTAACGGACTAAACTTCAGCACCTCCACGGTAAACATAGAAAAATAGGAGCCTGCACCGCCATTTAATACGATCATGGCTGATCCTTTATCTCAACACCATATTCCCGCTTTCTCTCCATACCCTTTGATGCCTTTTGGTGGCAAAAACAGGAAGGCAGAATATTATCTGAATGGTGACAGATCAGGAAAAGGGGAGGTGCAACGAGACCTGGGTGTCATGGTACATCAGTCATTGAAAGTTGGCATGCAGGTACAGCAGGCGGTGAAGAAGGCAAATGGTATGTTGGCCTTCATAGCGAGAGGATTTGAGTATAGGAGCAGGGAGGTCTTACTACAGTTGTACAGGGCCTTGGTGAGGCCACACCTGGAATATTGTGTTCAGTTTTGGTCTCCTAATCTGAGGAAGGACATTCTTGCTATTGAGGGAGTGCAGCGAAGGTTCACCAGACTGATTCCCGGGATGGCAGGACTGACATATGAAGAAAGACTGGATCGACTGGGCTTATATTCACTGGAATTTAGAAGAATGAAAGGGGATCTCATAGAAACATATAAAATTCTGACGGGACTGGACAGGTTAGATGCAGGAAGAATGTTCCCGATGTTGGGGAAGTCCAGAACCAGGGGACACAGTCTAAGGATAAGGGGTAAGTCATTTAGGACCGAGATGAGGAGAAACTTCTTCACCCAGAGAGTGGTGAACCTGTGGAATTCTCTACCACAGAAAGTTGTTGGGGGCCAGTTTGTTGGATATATTCAAAAGGGAGTTAGATGTGGCCCTTACGGCTAAAGGGATCAGGGGGTATGGAGAGAAGGCAGGAGTGGGGTACTGAGGGAATGGTCAGCCATGATCATATTGAATGGTGGTGCAGGCTCGAAGGGCCCAATGGCCTGCTCCTGCACCTATTTTCTATGTTTTCTGTCTAGAAACCTATCTATTTCCGTCTTAAATATATTCAGTGACCTGGCCCCCACAGCCTTCTGTGGTAGTGAATTCCACAGGTTCACCTCCCTCTGAGTGAGAACATTTCTCCTCATCTCGGTCCTAAATTTCCTCCCCCGTATCCCGAGACTGTGACCCCTTGTTCTAGACTTCCCAGCCCCGGGAAACATCCTCCCCGCGTCCAGTCTGTCCAACCCCGTCAGAATTTTATACCTTTCAATGAGATCCCCCGCTCAATCTTCTAAACTCCAGTGAATACAGGCCCAGTCGACCAAATCTCTCCTCATACGACAATCCTGCCCTCCCAGGAATCAGTCTGGTGAACCTTCGCTGCACTCCCTCTGTGGCAAGTATATCCTTCCTCAGGGAAGGAGACCCAAACTGCTCACAATACTCCAGGTGTGGCCTCACCAAGGCCCTGTATAACTGTAGCAAGACTTCCCTGCTTTTATACTCCATCCCCTTTGCAATAAAGGCCAAGATACCATTGACCTTCCTGATCACTTGCTGTACCTGCATACTAACGGTTTGCTTTATCTCCTGATCGGCCTCCCACATTCTACCCTCCGTAAACTAGAGGCGATCCAAAACTCGGCTGCCCCCCCCCACCTCCGTGTCCGAACTCACCCATCACCCCCTGTGCTCACTGTCCCCGTGTCCTAACTCACACCCAGTCCCACTCACCCATCACCCCCTGTGCCCCGTGTCCTAACTCACACCCAGTCCCACTCACCCATCACCCCCTGTGCTCACTGACCCCGTGTCCTAACTCACACCCAGTCCCACTCACCCATCACCCCCTGTGCTCACTGTCCCCGTGTCCTAACTCACACCCAGTCCCACTCACCCATCACCCCCTGTGCTCACTGACCCCGTGTCCTAACTCACACCCAGTCCCACTCACCCATCACCCCCTGTGCTCACTGACCCCGTGTCCTAACTCACACCCAGTCCCACTCACCCATCACCCCCTGTGCTCACTGTCCCCGTGTCCTAACTCACACCCAGTCCCACTCACCCATCACCCCCTGTGCTCACTGACCCCGTGTCCTAACTCACACCCAGTCCCACTCACCCATCACCCCCTGTGCCCCGTGTCCTAACTCACACCCAGTCCCACTCACCCATCACCCCCTGTGCTCACTGACCCCGTGTCCTAACTCACACCCAGTCCCACTCACCCATCACCCCCTGTGCTCACTGACCCCGTGTCCTAAATCGCACCGAGTCCCACTCACCCATCACCCCCTGTGCTCACTGACCCCGTGTCCTAACTCACACCCAGTCCCACTCACCCATCACCCCCTGTGCTCACTGCCCCGTGTCCTAACTCACACCCAGTCCCACTCACCCATCACCCCCTGTGCTCACTGACCCCGTGTCCTAACTCACACCCAGTCCCACTCACCCATCACCCCCTGTGTTCACTGACCCCGTGTCCTAAATCGCACCGAGTCCCACTCACCCATCACCCCCTGTGCTCACTGCCCCCGTGTCCTAACTCACACCCAGTCCCACTCACCCATCACCCCCTGTGCTCACTGACCCGTGTCCTAACTCACACCGAGTCCCACTCACCCATCACCCCCTGTGCTCACTGACCCCGTGTCCTAACTCGCGCCGAGTTCCGCTCACCCATCACCCCCTGTGCTCGCTGACCTACATTGGCTCCCGGTTAAGCAACGCCTCGATTTCAAAATTGTCATCCTTGTTTACAAATCCCTCCATGGCCCCTCACCCCCCTCCCTATCTCTGTAACCTCCTCCAGCCCCTACAATTCTCATCCTCTTGTTCAAATCCCTCCCTCGCCCCCCTCCCTATCTCTGGAACCTCTTCCAGCCCCTACAATTCTCATCAGAAAAAGCAGGAGTGGGCCATTCGGCCCCGTGGAGCCCTGCTCCACCATTTAATACCATCATGGCTGATCCGATCATGGACCCAGCTCCACTTCCCTGCCCGCCCACTTATCGGTTAAGGAACTGTCTATCTCTGTCTTAAATATATTCAATGTCCCGGCTTCCACAGCTCTCTGAGGCAGCGAGTTCCACAGATTTACAACCCTCCGAGAGAAGAAATTCCTCCTCATCTCAGTTTTAAATGGGCGGCCCCTTATTCTAAGACCATGCCCCCTAGTTCTAGTCTCCCCCATCAGTGGGAACATCCTCTCTGCATCCACCTTGTCGAGCCCCCTCATAATCTGATACGTTTCGATAAGATCACCTCTCATTCTTCTGAATTCCAATGCGTAGAGGCCCAACCTGCTCAACCTCTCCTCATAAGTTAACCCCCTCATCTCCGGAATCAACCGAGTGATCCTTCTCTGAACTGCCTCCAAAGCAAAGTATATCCTTTGGTAAATACGGAGAGTAAAACTGCACGCAGTACTCCAGGTGTGGCCTCACCAATACCCTGTGTAACTGGAGCAAGACTTCCCTGCTTTTATACTCCATCCCCTTTGCAATAAAGACCAAGATACCATTGGCCTTCCTGATCACTTGCTGTACCTGCATACTATCCTTTTGTGTTTCATGTACAAGTACCCCCAGGTCCCGCTGTACTGCAGCACTTTGTAATCTTTCTCCAGTTAAATAATAACTTGCTCTTTGATTCTTTCTGCCAAAGTGCATGACCTCACACTTTCCCACATTATACTCCATCTGACAAATTTTTGCCCACTCACTGAGCCTGTCTGTGTCCTTTTGCAGATTTTTTGTGTCCTCCTCACACATTGCTTTTCCTCCCATCTTTATATCGTCAGCAAACTTGTCTACGTTACACTCAGTCCCTTCTTCCAAGTTGTTAATATCGATTGTAAATAGTTGGGGTCCCAGCACTGATCCCTGCGGCACCCCACTAGTTACTGATTGCCAACCCGAGAATGAACCATTTATCCCCACTCTCTGTTCTCTGTTAGTTAGCCAATCCTCTATCCACGCTAATATATTACCCCCAACCCCGTGAACTTTTATCTTGTGCAGTAAACTTTGTAAACACCTTGACAAATGCCTTCTGGAAACCCAAATACACCACATCCACTGGTTCGCCCTTATCCACCCTGTTCCTTACATCGTCAAAGAACTCCAGCAAATTTGTCAAACATGACTTCCCTTCATGCTGACTCTGCCTGACCCAATTTTGCTTTTCCAAATGTCCTGCTATTGCTTCTTTAATAATGGACTCCAACATTTTCCCAACCACAGATGTCAGGCTAACTGGTCTCGAGTTTCCTGCTTTTTGTCTGCCTCCTTTTTTAAATAGGGGCGTTACATTTGCAGTTTTCCAATCTGCTGGGACCTCCCCAGAATCCAGGGAAATTTGGTTAATTGCAACCAATGCATCCACAATCCCTGCCGCTAATTCTCTTAAGACCCGAGGATGCAAGCCATCAGGTCCAGGGGATTTATCTGCCTTTAGTCCCATTATCTTACTGAGTACCACCTCCTTAGTGATTGTGATTGTGTTAAGTTCCTCTCCTCCTGTAGCCCCTTGACTGTCCACTGTTGGGATATTGTTAGTGTCCTCTACCATAAAGCCTGATACAAAATATTTGTTCAGGGTTTCTGCATTTCCCTGTTCCCCATCACTGATTCCCCGGTCTCGGCCTCTAAGGGACCAATATTTACTTTAGCCGCTCTTTTCCTTTTTATATACCTGTAGAAACTCTTGCTATCTGTTTTATATTTTGTGCTAGTTTACTTTCATAATCTATCTTCCCTTTCTTCATAAGTGTTTGAGTCAGTCATTGCTGGCGTTTAAAAGTTTCCCAATCTTCTGCCCTCTCACTAGTTTTAGTCACTTTGTACGCCCTTGTTTTTAATTGGATACCGTCCTTTATTTCTTTAGTTAGCCACGGACGGCTATCTTTTCTCTTGCACCCTTTCCTTCTCACTGCAATATATTTTAAATGGCGGAGCAGGCTCAAGGGGCTGAATGGGCCTCCTCCTGTTCCTGTGCAACAGGCTCGAAGGGCTGAATGGGCCTCCTGTTCCTGTGTAACAGGCTCGAGGGGCTGAATGGGCCTCCTCCTGTTCCTGTGCAACAGGCTCGAGGGGCTGAATGGGCCTCCTGTCCCTGTGTAACGGGCTCGAGGGGCTGAATGGGCCTCCTCCTGTTCCTGTGTAACAGACTCGAGGGGCTGAATGGGCCTCCTGTTCCTGTGTAACAGGCTCGAAGGGCTGAATGGGCCTCCTGTTCCTGTGCAACAGGCTCGAGGGACTGAATGGGCCTCCTGTTCCTGTGCAACAGGCTCGAGGGACTGAATGGGCCTCCTGTTCCTGTGTAACAGACTCGAGGGGCTGAATGGGCCTCCTGTTCCTGTGTAACAGGCTCGAGGGGCTGAATGGGCCTCCTCCTGTTCCTGTGTAACAGGCTCGAGGGGCTGAATGGGCCTTCTGTTCCTGTGTAACAGGCTCGAGGGGCTGAATGGGCCTCCTCCTGTTCCTGTGTAACAGGCTCGAGGGGCTGAATGGGCCTCCTCCTGTTCCTGTGTAACAGGCTCGAGGGGCTGAATGGGCCTCCTGTTCCTGTGTAACAGGCTCGAGGGGCTGAATGGGCCTCCTGTCCATGTGTAACAGGCTCGAGGGGCTGAATGGGCCTCCTGTTCCTGTTTCTGATGTCCTTACGTCCCGCCCCGCTCACCTGAACGGCCTCTCTCCGGTGTGAGTCCTCTGGTGGTCGGACAGCTTGGAGGACTGAGCAAAACCCTTGCCGCAAACGTCGCACTTGAAGGGCTTGTGTACGGGGCGCGAGCACTGGTGCACCAGGAAGGAGGAAAGGCGTTGGAAGGTCTTGTGACAGACACTGCATTGGCAGGGCTTGTCCTCGCCCAGTGGGCAGTGATGGTTGAAGAAGTCGGCCGACTGGCTGAAGGTCTCCTTGCAGACGGAGCACTGGAAGAGGCGGCCCTGGGTGTGCGAGCGGCGATGGGCCCTTAGCTCCGAGGAGGTCAGGAAGGTGCGCTGGCAGACCAGGCACTGAAAGGGGGAGGAGGGGGCTGTGCGGGGCGGGCTCCGTTGGCCGTGCGCCTCCAGCAGGTGACGCTCCAGCTCCCGGGCGTCGGCAAAGACCTGTCGGCACACGGCACAAACCGGGGGCTTCTCCTCCGCCTCCGCGGCCTCCTCTTCCTCTGCGGGCACCGCGACGTCGTGGCTGTTGGTGATCCGTTCCGGAGGCACGAGAGGCTCAGCCTCCCCCTCGTTGTACATCGCAGCCTCCCGCAGCTCCGGGACATTCATCTCGTTTTCCCTCTCCTCCTCTTTGCTGCAAAATTAAAAGGAAATACGTCAAGAGACATCATCTTAGCAACGATACTAGGCCCCATTCAGCCCCTCGAGCCTGTTACACAGGAACAGGAGGCCCATTCAGCCCTTCGAGCCTGTTACACAGGAACAGGAGGCCCATTCAGTCCCTCGAGCCTGTTACACAGGAACAGGAGGCCTATTCAGCCCCTCGAGCCTGTTACACAGGAACAGGAGGCCTATTCAGCCCCTCGAGCCTGTTACACAGGAACAGGAGGCCCATTCAGCCCCTCGAGCCTGTTACACAGGAACAGGAGGCCCATTCAGTCCCTCGAGCCTGTTACACAGGAACAGGAGGAGGCCCATTCAGCCCCTCGAGCCTGTTACACAGGAACAGGAGGCCCATTCAGCCCCTCGAGCCTGTTACACAGGAACAGGAGGCCCATTCAGCTTAGAGATAGGGAAGGGGGGGGCGAGGGAGGGATTGGAACAGGAGAATGAGAATTGTAGGGGCTGGAGGAGGTTACAGATATAGGGAGGGCGTGAGGGAGCCATACGCAGCCATAAATGCAGTCCCATCACAATTATAAGTGCAACCCCTCCACTAATGCAACCACCCCCCACAAACACCGCCCCTCCACTAATGCAACAACCACCTCCGCCAATGCAGCCATAAATGCAGCCCCATTACAATCATAAATGCAACCACTTCACAAATATAAATGCAGCCCCCCCCAACAATGCAGACCCTCCACAACTACAAATGCAACCCCTCCACAACTGTAACTATAAATGCAACCCCTCCACCAATGCAGCCCCTCCACCAATGCAGCCATAAAGCAGCGCCATCACAATCGTAAATGCAACCATTCCACAACTACAAATGCAGCCCCTCCACAAATGCAACGATAAATACAGCGTCTCCACAAATGCAACCCCTCTGCAAACGCCGCCCCTCCACAAATGCAACAAACCCCTCCACAAATGCAGCCATAAATGCAGCCCCATCACAATCATAAATGCAACCCCTCCATATAAATGCAGCCCCCACAAACAATGCAGACCCCCCCCCACAACTACAACCCCTTCACAAATGCAACTATAAATGCAACCCCATGCACTAATGCAACCCTTTCACAACTATAAATGCAACCCTTTCACAACTATAAATGCAACCCTTTCACAACTATAAATGCAGCCCCTCCTCCAATGCAGCCATAAATGCAGCCCCATCACAACTATAAATGCAGCCCCTCCACTAATGCAGCCCCCAAACAATGCATCCCCTCCATAACTATAAATGCAACCCCTGCACAACTACCAATGCAGCCCCTGCACAACTACCAATGCAGCCCCTCCGCCAACGCAACCATAAATCCCATCACAATTATAAATGCAACCCCTCTACAACCATAAATTCAACCCCTCCACTAATGTAATTATAAATGCAATCCCCCCGAACAATGCAGCCCCCCCCGACAAACACCGGCCCTCCACAAACACAGCTCCTCTGCCAATGCAGCCATAAATGCAGCCTCATCACAATCGTAAATGCAACCACTCCACAACTATAAATGCAGCCCCACTAATGCTGCCCCCCCAAACAATGCAGACCCTCCAAAACTACAAAAGCAACCCCTCCACAACTATAAATACAACCCCATCACAAACGCAACCCCTCTACAACTATAAATACAACTCCTCCACAACTATAAATACAACCCCTCCACAACGATAAACGCTGCCCCTCCACAACTATAAATACAATCCCTCCACAAACGCAACACCCTTCAGTAATGCAGCCCCTTCCACCAGCACTGATGCAGCCCCTCCAGTAATGCAACCTCCTCCAGTAATGCAACACCCTCCAGTAATGCAGCCCCTCCACTAATGCAACCTCCTCCAGTAATGCAACACACTCCAGTAATGCAGCCCCTCCAGTAATGCAGCCCCTCCAGTAATGCAACCTCCTCCAGTAATGCACCACCTCCAGTAATGCAACACCCTCCACTAATGCAGCCCCTCCACTAATGCAGCCCCTCCACTAATGCAACCTCCTCCAGTAATGCAACCTCCTCCAGTAATGCAACCTCCTCCAGTAATGCAACCTCCTCCAGTAATGCAACCTCCTCCAGTAATGCAACCTCCTCCAGTAATGCAGCCCCTCCACTAATGCAACCCCCTCCACTAATGCAACCCCCTCCAGCAGCCCTGATGCAGCCTCCAGTGGATGCATGAACCCCCCCCCAGGCGGTGTGGGGACAAAGGGCGGGCTGGGGGCCCAGGGATGAGGGTGTGGAAGATACTCACAGTGCTGGGGCCTCCATGGTGCTGGAGGTGCGAGGTGTGTGGGGGGGCCCAGGGACCCAAGGACCCCAGGGATACACACTCACTCACCCTCCCTCCCTCTGCCTCCTCTCCCTCTCCCTCTCCCTCCTCCTCCTCCCTCAATGGCCGGCCGCCGCCTCCTGGGCCCGTGCTCCAGCAGCTTCCCAGGGTGCAGCACCGCGCACGCGCAATGCAGCCCCCGCCGCAGGCCCAGACCGCTTTCCCGCGCGCGGTGCAGCCTGGGGCGGCGCGGCCGCCATTGAGACCCGGGGGGAGGGGGCGGGGCTTCCGGTTAATTCCCTCTGAGGGCCTCCTGGAGTCTCTCACTCCCTCCCTACTCCCTTTCACTTACGCTGAGGGGCTCCTGGAGCCCCTCACATTCTCCCCACTCACTCTCACTCCCTCCTGAGCCCCTCACTGCCTCCCCTCACAATCTCCTCACTCACTCTCACTCCCTCTGAGGACCTCCTATAGCCCCTCACACTCCATCTTACAGTCTCCTGGAATCTCTCACTGTCTCCCCACTCACTCTCACTCCCTCCCTCAGAGCCTCCTGCAATCTCTCACACTCTCCCCACAGCCTCTTACACCATCTTACCCCATCTCACAGCTTCCTGGAGCCTCTCGCTCTCTCCCCACAGACTCTCACAGCATCTTAAACCACCTCAAAGTCTCCCCACAGCATCTTACAACCTCTTAGTCTCCCAACAGCTTCGCAGTCTCCCCACAATATCGAACTACAATTATGCATCATCATAGGCAGTCCCTCGGAATCGGGGAAGACTCGCTCCCACTCTAACACGAGTTCTCGGGTGGCTGAACAGCCCAATACAGGAACCACAGACCCTGTCAGGTGGGACAGACAGTGGTTGAGGGAAGGGGAGGGTGGGACTGGTTTGCTGGACGCTCCTTCCGCTGCCTGCGCTTGCTTTCTGCGTGCTTGCAATTGGCGACGAGGCTCGAGGTGCTCAGCGCCCTCCCGGATGCACTTCCTCCCCTCAGGACGGACTGGTCTTTGGGCCAGGGACTCCCAGGTGTCGGTGGGGATGTTGCACTTTATCAGGGAGGCTTTGAGGGTGGTCCCTGTAACGTTTCCTCTGCCCACCTTTGGCTCGCTTGCCCGTGAAGGAGTTCAGAGTAGAGCGCTTGCTTTGGGAGTCTCGTGTCTGGGGGGCGTGCGGACAATGTGGCCCTGTCCAGCGGAGCTGGTCGAGTGTGGTCAGTGCTTCGATGCTGGGGATGTTGACCTGATCGAGGACTCTAACGTTGGTGTGTCTGTCCTCCCAGGACAGATGCACCAACGTTAGCGTCCTCGACCAGGATCTTGCAGAGGCAGCGTTGGTGGTATTTCTCCAGTGACTTGAGGTGTCTATCGTGAGTTCCTAAAGCCTCCCAGAGCCTTGGTAGCCTTTGGCAGCGTCTTAGACTCCCAGAGCCACTCTCAGCCTCCCAGAAAAAAATAGGAGGAGTAGGCCATACGGGCCCTCGAGCCTGCTCCGTCATTCAACACGATCATGGCTGATTTGATCATGGACTCAGCTCCACTTCCCTGCCCCTTCCCATAACCCTTTACTCCCTTATCGCTCAAAATTCTGTCTATCTCCGCCTTAAATATATTCAATGACCCGGCTTCCACAGCTCTCTGGGGCAGAGAATTCCACAGATTTACAACCCTCAGAGAAGAAATTCCTCCTCATCTCCATCTTAAATGGGCGGCCCCTTATTCTAAGACCATGCCCCCTAGTTCTAGTCTCCCCCATCAGTGGGAACATCCTCTCTGCATCCACCTTGTCGAGCCCCCCTCATAATCTGATACGTTTCCATAAGATCACCTCTCATTCTTCTGAACTCCAATGAGTAGAGGCCCAACCTCCTCAACCTTTCCTCATAAGTCAACCCCCTCATCCCCAGAATCAACCGAGTGAACCTTCTCTGAACTGCCTCCAAAGCAAAGTGTGTCCTTTCGTAAATACGGAGAGCAAAACTGTGCACGCAGTACTCCAGGTGTGGCCTCACCAATACCCTGTGTAACTGGAGCAAGACTTCCCTGCTTTTATACTCCATCCCCTTTGCAATAAAGGCCAAGATACTATTGGCCCTTCCTGATGACTTGTTGTACATGCAGACTAACCTTTTGTGTTTCATGCATAACAAGCCCCACCCACAGATTCCCAGAACCTTGGCAGCCTCTCACAGCCCCTAAAGCCTATTACAGCCACCTCGGCCCCCTCCACTATTTGGAAGAGCAGCAGGGGGAGTTCTCCCCGGTGTCCTGGGGCCAATATTCATCCCTCAATCAACATCACTAAAAAACACATGATCCGGGTCATTATCACATTACTGTGTGTGGGAGCTTGCTGTGCGCAAATTGGCTGTCGCGTTTCCCACATTACAACAGTGATTACACTCCCAAAAGTACTTCATTGGCTGTGAGGTGCTTTGAGATGTCCGGTGGTCCCGAAAGGCGCTATATAAATGCAAGTCTTTCTTTTTTCCACACCCTCCCTGCTAATTCCCAACACTGTAACCCAATTGCATTTTAAGTTCACTTGTAGAGTCTCCTTTTAATTTTGTTAAGTTACAGTTTTTACCACTTGTGCGCCTTAATGCTTAACTTCCAATAAGCAACTGCCCTGATTTAAGGTGGTTCAATACTGCCACAGGTCTTCAGAGACACGTTCCCGACATCACAACAGCGACTGGACTTCACAAATACCTCCCCGAAGCGTCTGCAACATAAGAAATAGGAGCAGGAGTGGGCCTTACGGCACCTCGAGCCTGCTCCGCCATTTAATAAGATCATGGCTGATCCGATCATGGGCCCAGCTCCACTTCCCTGCCCGCCCCCTTATCGGTTAAGAAACTGTCTATCTCTGTGTTAAATATATTCAATGACCCAGCCTCACAGCTCTCTGAGGCAGCGAGTTCCACAGATTTACAACCCTCAGAGAAGAAATTCCTCCTCATCTCAGTTTTAAATGGGCGGCCCCTTATTCTAAGACCATGCCCCCTAGTTCTAGTCTATCCCATCATAGAAACATAGAAAATAAGTGCAGGAGCAGGCCATTCGGACCTTCGAGCCTGCACCACCATACAATATGATCATGGAACTTCAGTACCCCACTCCTGCCTTCTCTCCATACCCCCTGATCCCTTTAGCCATAAGGGCCACATCCAACTCCCTTTTGAATATATCCAATGAACTGGCCCCCAACAACTTTTTGTGGTAGAGAATTCCACAGGTTCACAATTCTCTGGGTGAAGAAGTTTCTCCTCATCTCGGTCCTAAATGGCTTACCCCTTATCCTTAGACTGTGACCCCTGGTTCTGGACTTCCCCAACATCGGGAACATTCTTCCTGCATCTAACCTGTCCAATCACGTCAGAATTTTATATGTTTCTATGAGATCCCCTCTCATTCTTCGAAATTCCAGTGAATATAAGCCCAGTCGATCCAGTCTTTCTTCATATGTCAGTCCAGCCATCCCGGGAATCAGTCTGGTGAACCTTCGCTGCACTCCCTCAATAGCAAGAATGTCCTTCCTCAGATTAGGAGACCAAAACTGAACACAATATTCCAGGTGTGGTCTCACCAAGGCTCTGTACAACTGCAGTAAGACCTCCCTGCTCCTATACTCAAATCCTCTCGCTATGAAGGCCAACATACCATTTGCCTTCTTCACCGCCTGCCGTACCTGCATGGCAATTTTCAATGACTGATGTACCATGACACCCAGGTCTCGTCAGTGAAAACATCCTCTCTGCATCCACCTTGTCGAGCCCCCTCTTAATCTTATACGTTTCGATAAGATCACCTCTCATTCTTCTGAATTCCAATGAGTAGAGGCCCAACCTACTCAACTTTTCCTCATAAGTCAACCCCCTCATCTCCGGAATCAACCGAGTGAACCTTCTCTGAACTGCCTCCAAAGCAAGTATATCCTTTCGTAAATACGGAGAGCAAAACTGCACGCAGTACTCCAGGTGTGGCCTCATCAAGGCCCTGTATAACTGGAGCAAGACTTCCCTGCTTTTATACTCCATCCCCCTTTGCAATAAAGGCCAAGCTGTGCTATACGTTTCAGTGGAGGCTGGATAAACACATGAGGGAGAAGGGGAGAAGGATATGGTGATGAGGGGAGAAGAGGAGGGGTGGGTGGAGGCTCGCCTCGAGTATAAACACCAGCCAGTTTCTGTTCTGTAACATTTTGTGTAAAAGAAAGAACGATGTGCGTTAATATAGATCCTCTCACCACCTCTGAACGTCTCAAAATGTTTTACAGTCAATGAAGTACTTTTGGAGTGTGGTCACTGTTGTAATGTGGGAAATGCAGCAGCCAATTTGCGCACAGCAAGCTCCCACACACTGTAATGTGATAATGACTCAGATCATCTCTTTTAGTGATTTTGGTTGAGGGATAAATATTGGCCCCAGGACACTGGGGAGAACTCCCCCTGCTGTTCTTCCAAATAGTGGCCCTGGGATCTTTTACGTCCACCTGAGAGGGAAGACTGGGCCTCCGTTTAACGTCTCATCCGAAAGATGGCACCTCCGACAGCGCGGCACTCCCTCAGTACTGCCCCTGCGACAGTGCAGTACGGCTCTCCCTCAGTACTGCCCCTCCGACAGTACAGCGCTCCCTCAGTACCGCCCCTCCGACAGTGCAGTACGGCTCTCCCTCAGTACTGCCCCTCCGACAGTACGGCACTCCCTCAGTACCACCCTTCCGACAGTACGGCGCTCCCTCAGTACCGCCCCTCCGACAGCGCAGTACGGCACTCCCTCAGTACCGCCCCTCCGACAGCACAGTACGGCGCTCCCTCAGTACTGCCCCTCCGACAGTACGGCACTCCCTCAGTACCGCCCCTCCGACAGTGCAGTACGGCTCTCCCTCAGTACTGCCCCTCCGACAGTACGGCGCTCCCTCAGTACCGCCCCTCCGACAGCGCAGTACGGCTCTCCCTCAGTACTGCCCCTCCGACAGTACGGCACTCCCTCAGTACCGCCCCTCCGACAGCACAGTACGGCGCTCCCTCAGTACCGCCCCTCCGACAGCGCAGTACGGCGCTCCCTCAGTACTGGCCCCGGGGAGTGTGTGCCTGGATTATGGGGCTCCAGTTCTCGAGTGGCACTCGAACGCACAACTTCCTGGCCCTCGGGAGAGAGACTCTGAGCTATGCTTACATTTACGGTACAGTTATATCCAGGGAGGGAGATATTTATCCTGGACAATATTTATCGCTCAACCAACATTATATTTAAAACAAAGGTCATTATCACATCGCTGTGCGCAAGTTGGCCGCCGTGTTCCCCACATTACAACAGTGACTGCAGCCCCAAAAAACAAAGTACCTTATTGGCTGTAAAGCGTTTTGGGACGTCCGGAGGCTGCGATAAGTCTCTATATAAATGCAATTTCTTTCTTTAAATCTTTCGTTCTCTCCTTTTAAAGGAGGCAACAACCTATTTAATATATTTTGCCTTTTTTCTCAAATTCCCAACCCCCCAAAAAAAGACATCATCAGTTTCCAGGCCCCAAAAATATTCATGTTAACAATTCCTGCTACCTCATTTGCTTCCTGCTTCCGGTCTGTGAATTGCACTTCCTGCTTCCGGTCTGAGTATTTTACTTCCTATTTCCGGTCTGTGAATTTCACGTCCTGCTTCCGGTTGAGGGGGTGCACTTCCTGCTGTCCCACAATGCAACTCGCCCTGAGGTCAAGGGTCCTGAGGCCAGTAGGTGGGGCCAGAGTGGGGGTGGGGGTGGGTGAGTGGAGCCTCTCTGCGCCTGCGCTGACTTGCTGTTGCCGAGATAGAGCCTTTTCCCAGCCGCCGGGCAGTCTGGGGCGGGCTGGCCGCCATTACTGCTGTCTGAGACATACAGCTTCCAAAACAAGGCAAGTTGGGCCAGATCCCCTCCAGTGACAGAGAATTAATGTTGCACAGCCCATGGCTGGGCCCCCAATTCAATTTACACTCCAACTACAGGCAGATTAACCTCATCCCCAGGTGGGAAAACAGACACATTCATAGTTCTGCAGCACCTCAGGGCACTCTGCAGCCAAAGAAGCATCTTATTCCCAGTGTAATCACAATTTTTATTCATATATCAGCTTTAACGTAGTGAAACGTCCCAAGCCACTTTGCGGGAGTGTCTACAGAGCGTCCTCCTCTGTTTCAGATGCCCCCAAAAGTTCGTCACCATCCTGCGCCTGCTCCACGACGACATGTAGGCCATGATCCTTACCGACGGATTCATCACAGACCCAATTTATGTCCGGACCGGGGTCAAACAGGGCTGTGTCATCGCCCCAACCCTCCTCTCGATCTTCCTCGCCGCCGTGCTCCACCCCACAGTCGACAAGCTCCCCGCTGGAGTGGAACTAAATACAGAACCAGAGGGAAGCTGTTTAACCTTCGCCGTGTCCAGGCCAGGTCCCAGACCACCCCAACCTCTGTCATCGAGCTACCGTACGCGAAAACGCCTACGTCTGCGCACACACAGAGACTGCACTCCAGGACATAGTCGACCTATTTACCGAGGCGTACGAAAGCATAGGCCTTACGCTAAACATCAGTAAGACAAAGGTCCTCCACCAGCCTGTCCTCACCGTACAGCACTGCCCCCCAGTCATCAAGATCCACGGCATGGCCCTGGATAACGTGGACCATTTCCCAAACCTCGGGACCTCCTATCAACAAGAGCAGGCATTGACGACAAGATCCAACACCGCCTCCAGTGCGCCAGTGCAGCCTTCGGCCACCTGAGGAAAAGAGTGTTTGAAGACTAGGACCTCAAATCTACCACCGAGCTCATGGTCTACAGGGCTGTAGTGATACCCGCCCTCCTGTATGGCTCAGAGACATGGACCATGTACAGTAGACACCTCAAGTCGCTGGAGAAATACCACCAACGCTGTCTCCGCAAAATCCTGCAAATCCCCTGGGAGGACAGGCGCACCAACGTTGGCGTCCTCGACCAGGCCAACATCCCCAACATCCCCAGCATCGAAGCACTGACCACACTCGACCAGCTCCGCTGGGCGAGTCACATTGTCCGCATGTCCCCCCCAGACCCGAGACTCCCAAAGCAAGCGCTCTACTCAGAACTCCTTCACGGCAAGTGAGCCAAAGGTGGGCAGAGGAAACGTTACAGGGACCACCCTTAAAGCCTCCCTGATAAAGTGCAACATCACCACCGACACCTGGGAGTCCCTGACCCAAAGACCAGACCGTCCTAAGTGGAGGAAGTGCATCCGGGAGGGCGCTGAGCCCCTCGAGTCTCATCGCCGGGAGCAAGCGGAAGCCAAGCGCAAACGGTGGAAGCAGCGCACGACAAACCCAGCACCCCACTCACCCATCCCTCCAACCAACATCTGCCCCACCTGTGACAGGGACTGTAGGTCCCGCATTGGACTGTTCAGTCACCTGAGAACTCGCGTTAGTGTGGGAGCAAGTCTTCCTTGACTCTGAGGGACTGCCTAAGAAGAAGAAGGAGAAGAAGATATCCGATATAATCCCAGGATCTTGTGGAGACAGCGATGGTGATATTTCTACAGTGCTTTGAGGTGCCTGCTGTACATAGTCCATGTCTCTGAAGCATATAGGAGGGCGGTTATCACTACTGCTGTGTAGACCTTGAGCTTGGTGCTGGGTTTGAGGTCCTGGTCTTCAAACACGCTCTTCCTCAGGTGGCCGAAGGCTGTGCTGGCGCCCTGAAGGTGGTGTTGGACCTCATCGTCGATGTCTGCCCTTGTTGATAGTAGGCTCACGAGGTAAGGAAAATGGTCCACGTTGTCCAAGGCCTTGTCGTGGAGCTTGATAATTGGGGGGGGGGCAGTACTATCTGGTGGTGGCAGGTCGGTCGCGAACCTTTGTCTTACGGATGTTTAGTGTAAGACCCATACTCTCGTATGCTTCAGTCACGATTTGGAGTTCGACCCCCGAGTGTGCGCAGACGCAATCATCGTCTGCGTACTGTAGTTCGATGACAGAGGATGGGACGACCTGGGATCTGGCGTGGAGGCAGCAGACGTTGAACAGATTCCCGTTTGTCCTGTAATTTAGTTACACTCCAGCGGGGAGCTTACTGAGGGTGAGATGGAGCATTGCACCAAGGAAAACCGAGAAGAGCGCTGGTGCGATGACACAGCCCTGCTCGACCCCGGTCCATACATGTACTGGCTCTGTGGTGGACCCGTCGGCTTGCATGTCATCATGAAACAGGCGGAGGATGGTGACAAACTTTTGAGGACAGCTGAATTTGAGGAGGACACACCACAATTCCCTCGGAGTTGACAGAGTCGAATACCTCTGTGAGGTCAAAGAAGGCCATGTACAGAGGTTGGTGCTGCTCCCTGCTTTTTTCTTCAATTTCACGCGCGGTGAAGATCACGTCCACTGTGCCCCTAAGTGGGCGGAATCCGCATTGCGACTCTGGGAGGAGCTCTTCAGCCACTGGGAGAAGGAGTCTTCTTGCGATGACTTTCCCCATGGCAGACAGCAGGGAAACTCCTCTGTAATTACCACAATCGGACTGGTCACCTTTCTTGGAGATGCTCACAATTACAGCGTCCCCTGGCATGCTCTCCTCCTTCTAAATAAGAGAGATGAGTTCATGGATTTGCGCCAGTAGTACTTCTCCGCCGTGCTTTAGTGCTTCGGCAAGGATTCCATCTGCTCCTGAGGCCGTGTTGTTCTTCAGTTGTCGGATGGCCTTTTCAACCTCGTGCCGGGCTGGGGTAGTGCTGAGGGGGTGACGGGTAGCATGCTGTGGGATGGAGTCAAGGACACTCACGTCGAAGACATAGAAACATAGAAAATAGGTGCAGGAGCAGGCCATTGGGCCCTTCGAGCCTGCCCCACCATTCAATATGATCATGGCTGATCATTCCCTCAGTACCCCACTCCTGCCTTCTCTCCATACCCCCTGATCCCTTTAGCCGTAAGGGCCACATCTAACTCCCTTCTGAATATATCCAACGAACTGGCCCCCAACAACTTTCTGTGGTAGAGAATTCCACAGGTTCACAATTCTCTGAGTGAAGAAGTTTCTCCTCATCTCGGTCCTAAATGGCTTACCCCTTATCCTTAGACTGTGAGCCCTGGTTCTGGACTTCCCCAACATCGGGAACATTCTTCCTGCATCTAACCTGTCCAGTCCCATCAGAATTTTATATGTTTCTATGAGATCCCCTCTCATTCTTCTAAACTCCAGTGAATATAAGCCCAGTCGATCCAGTCTTTCTTCATATGTCAGTCCTGCCATCCCGGGAATCAGTCTGGTGAACCTTCGCTGCACTCCCTCAATAGCAAGAATGTCCTTCCTCAGATTAGGAGACCAAAACTGAACACAATATTCCAGGTGTGGTCTCACCAAGGCCCTGTACAACTGCAGTAAGACCTCCCTGCTCCTATACTCAAATCTCCTTGCTATGAAGGCCAACATACCATTTGCCTTCTTCACTACCTGCTGTACCTGCATGCCAACCTTCAATGACTGATGAATCATGACACCCAGATCTCGCTGCACCTCCCCTTTTCCTAATCTGTCGCCATTCAGATAATATTCTGCCTTCGTGTTTTTGCCCCCAAAGTGGATAACCTCACATTTATCCACATTATACTGCATCTGCCATGTATTTGCCCACTCGGACAACCTGTCCAAGTCACCCTGCAGCCTCTTAGCGTCCTCCTCACAGCTCACACTGCCATCTGCAAGCTTAGTGTCATCTGCAAACTTGGAGATATTACACTCAATTCCATCAATCATATCATTAATGTATATTGTAACACCAAAGGGCAAAAAACGTTAGTGGGAGTTGTGTACAGACCTCCAAACAGTAGTAGTGATGTTGGGGAGGGCATCAAACAGGAAATTAGGGGTGCATGCAATAAGGGTGCAGCAGTTATAATGGATGACTTTAATATGCACATAGATTGGGCTAGCCAAACTGGAAGCAATACGGTGGAGGAGGATTTCCTGGAGTGCATAAGGGATAGTTTTCTAGACCAATATGTCGAGGAACCAACTAGGGGGGAGGCCATCTTAGACTGGGCATAGTGTAATGAGAGAGGATTAATTAGCAATCTCATTGTGCGAGGCCCCTTGGGGAAGAGTGACCATAATATGGTGGAATTCTGCATTAGGATGGAGAATGAAACAGTTAATTCAGAGACCATGGTCCAGAACTTAAAGAAGGGTAACTTTGAAGGTATGAGGCGTGAATTGGCTAAGATAGATTGGCTAATGATACTGAAGGGGTTGACTATGGATGGGCAATGGCAGACATTTAGAGACCGCATGGATGAACTACAACAATTGTACATTCCTGTCTGGCGTAAAAATAAAAAAGGGAAGGTGGATCAACCGTGGCTATCTAGGGAAATCAGGGATAGTATTAAAGCCAAGGAAGTAGCATACAAATTGGCCAGAAATAGCAGCGAACCCGGAGACTGGGAGAAATTTAGATATCAGCAGAGGAGGACAAAGGGTTTGATTAGGGCAGGGAAAATGGAGTACGAGAAGAAGCTTGCAGGGAACATTAAGGCGGATTGCAAAAGTTTCTAAAGATATGTAAAGAGAAAAAGGTTAGTAAAGACAAACGTAGGTCCCCTGCAGTCAGAATCAGGGGAAATCATAACGGGGAACAAAGAAATGGCAGACCAATTGAACAAGTACTTTGGTTCGGTATTCACTAAGGAGGACACTAACAACCTTCCGGATACAAGAGGAGTCAGAGGGTCTAGTAAGGAGGAGGAACTGAGGGAAATCCTTATTAGTCGGGAAATTGTGTTGGGGAAATTGATGGGATTGAAGGCCGATAAATCCCCAAGGCATGATGGACTGCATCCCAGAGTACTTAAGGAGGTGGCCTTGGAAATAGCGGATGCATTGACAGTCATTTTCCAACATTCCATTGACTCTGGATCAGTTCCTATCGAGTGGAGGGTAGCCAATGTAACCTCACTTTTTAAAAAAGGAGGGAGAGAGAAAACAGGGAATTATAGACCGGTCAGCCTGACATCAGTAGTGGGTAAAATGATGGAATCAATTATTAAGGATGTCATAGCAGCGCATTTGGAAAGAGGTGACATGATAGGTCCAAGTCAGCATGGATTTGTGAAAGGGAAATCATGCTTGACAAATCTTCTAGAATTTTTTGAGGATGTTTCCAGTAGAGTGGACAAGGGAGAACCAGTTGATGTGGTATATTTGGACTTTCAGAAGGCTTTCGACAAGGTCCCACACAAGAGATTAATGTGCAAAGTTAAAGCACATGGGATTGGGGGTAGTGTGCTGACATGGATTGAGAACTGGTTGTCAGACAGGAAGCAAAGAGTAGGAGTAAATGGGTACTTTTCAGAATGGCAGGCAGTGACTAGTGGGGTACCGCAAGGTTCTGTGCTGGGGCCCCAGCTGTTTACACTGTACATTAATGATTTAGACGAGGGGATTAAATGTAGTATCTCCAAATTTGCGGATGACACTAAGTTACGTGGCAGTGTGAGCTGCGAGGAGGATGCTATGAGGCTGCAGAGCGACTTGGATAGGTTAGGTGAGTGGGCAAATGCATGGCAGATGAAGTATAATGTGGATAAATGTGAGGTTATCCACTTTGGTGGTAAAAACAGAGAGACAGACTATTATCTGAATGGTGACAGATTAGGAAAAGGGGAGGTGCAACGAGACCTGGGTGTCATGGTACATCAGTCATTGAAGGTTGGCATGCAGGTACAGCAGGCGGTTAAGAAAGCAAATGGCATGTTGGCCTTCATAGCGAGGGGATTTGAGTACAGTGGCAGGGAGGTGTTGCTATAGTTGTACAGGGCATTGGTGAGGCCACACCTGGAGTATTGTGTACAGTTTTGGTCTCCTAACCTGAGGAAGGACATTCTTGCTATTGAGGGAGTGCAGCGAAGGTTCACCAGACTGATTCCCGGGATGGCGGGACTGACCTATCAAGAAAGACTGGATCAACTGGGCTTGTATTCACTGGAGTTCAGAAGAATGAGAGGGGACCTCATAGAAACGTTTAAAATTCTGATGGGTTTAGACAGGTTAGATGCAAATAGATGTTAACAAATATGATGTGATTGGGATTACGGAGACGTGGCTCCAGGATGATCAGGGCTGGGAACTCAACATCCAGGGGTATTCAACATTCAGGAAGGATAGAATAAAAGGAAAAGGAGGTGGGGTAGCATTGCTGGTTAAAGAGGAGATTCATGCAATAGTTAGGAAAGACATTAGCTTGGATGATGTGGAATCTATATGGGTAGAGCTGCAGAACACTAAAGGGCAAAAAACGTTAGTGGGAGTTGTGTTCAGACCTCCAAACAGTAGTAGTGATGTTCGGGAGGGCATCAAACAGGAAATTAGAAGTGCATGCAATAAAGGTGCAGCAGTTATAATGGGTGACTTTAATATGCACATAGATTGGGCTAACCAAACTGGAAGCAATACGGTGGAGGAGGATTTCCTGGAGTGCATAAGGGATGGTTTTCTAGACCAATATGTTGAGGAACCAACTAGGGGGGAGGCCATCTTAGACTGGGTGTTGTGTAATGAGAGAGGATTAATTAGCAATCTCATTGTGCGAGGCCCCTTGGGGAAGAGTGACCATAATATGGTGGAATTCTGCATTAGGATGGAGAATGAAACAGTTAATTCAGAGACCATGGTCCAGAACTTAAAGAAGGGTAACTTTGAAGGTATGAGGCGTGAATTGGCTAAGATAGATTGGCGAATGATACTTAAGGGGTTGACTGTGGATGGGCAATGGCAGACACTTAGAGACCACATGGATGAATTACAACAATTGTACATTCCTGTCTGGCGTAAAAATAAAAAAGGGAAGGTGGCTCAACCGTGGTTATCTAGGGAAATCAGGGATAGTATTAAAGCCAAGGAAGTAGCATACAAATTGGCCAGAAATAGCAGCGAACCTGGGGACTGGGAGAAATTTAGAACTCAGCAGAGGAGGACAAAGGGTTTGATTAGGGCAGGGAAAATGGAGTACGAGAAGAAGCTTGCAGGGAACATTAAGGCGGATTGCAAAAGTTTCTATAGGTATGTAAAGAGAAAAAGGTTAGTAAAGACAAACGTAGGTTCCCTGCAGTCAGAATCAGGGGAAGTCATAACGGGGAACAAAGAAATGGCGGACCAATTGAACAAGTACTTTGGTTCAGTATTCACTAAGGAGGACACAAACAACCTTCCGGATATAAAAGGGGTCGGAGGGTCTAGTAAGGAGGAGGAACTGAGGGAAATCCTTATTAGTCGGGAAATTGTGTTGGGGAAATTGATGGGATTGAAGGCCGATAAATCCCAGGGCCTGATGGACTGCATCCCAGAGTACTTAAGGAGGTGGCCTTGGAAATAGCGAATGCATTGACAGTCATTTTCCAACATTCCATTGACTCTGGATCAGTTCCTATCGAGTGGAGGGTAGCCAATGTAACCCCACTTTTTAAAAAAGGAGGGAGAGAGAAAGCAGGGAATTATAGACCGGTCAGCCTGACCTCAGTAGTGGGTAAAATGATGGAATCCATTATTAAGGATGTCATAGCAGCGCATTTGGAAAATGGTGACATGATAGGTCCAAGTCAGCATGGATTTGTGAAAGGGAAATCATGCTTGACAAATCTTCTGGAATTTTTTGAGGATGTTTCCAGTAAAGTGGACAAAGGAGAACCAGTTGATGTGGTATATTTGGACTTTCAGAAGGCTTTCGACAAGGTCCCACACAGGAGATTAATGTGCAAAGTTAGAGCACATGGGATTGGGGGTAGTGTGCTGACGTGGATTGAGAACTGGTTGTCAGACAGGAAGCAAAGAGTAGGAGTAAATGGGTACTTTTCAGAATGGCAGGTGGTGACTAGTGGGGTACCGCAAGGTTCTGTGCTGGGGCCCCAGCTGTTTACACTGTACATTAGTGATTTAGACGAGGGGATTAAATGTAGTATCTCCAAATTTGCGGATGACACTAAGTTGGGTGGCAGTGTGAGCTGCGAGGAGGATGCTATGAGGTTGCAGAGTGACTTGGATAGGTTAGGTGAGTGGGCAAATACATGGCAGATGCAGTATAATGTGGATAAATGTGAGGTTATCCACTTTGGTGGTAAAAACAGAGAGACAGACTATTATCTGAATGGTGACAGATTAGGAAAAGGGGAGGTGCAACGAGACCTGGGTGTCATGGTACATCAGTCACTGAAGGTTGGCATGCAGGTACAGCAGGCGGTTAAGAAAGCAAATGGCATGTTGGCCTTCATAGCGAGGGGATTTGAGTACAGGGGCAGGGAGGTGTTGCTACAGTTGTACAGGGCCTTGGTGAGGCCACACCTGGAGTATTGTGTACAGTTTTGGTCTCCTAACTTGAGGAATGACATTCTTGCTCTTGAGGGAGTGCAGCGAAGATTCACCAGACTGATTCCCGGGATGGTGGAACTGACCTATCAAGAAAGACTGGATCAACTGGGCTTGTATTCACTGGAGTTCAGAAGAGTGAGAGGGGACCTCATAGAAATGTTTAAAATTCTGCCGGGTTTGGACAGGTTGGATGCAGGAAGAATGTTCCCAATGTTGGGGAAGTCCAGAACCAGGGGTCACAGTCTAAGGATAAGGGGTAAGCCATTTAGGACCGAGATGAGGAGAAACTTCTTCACCCAGAGAGTGGTGAACCTGTGGAATTCTCTACCACAGAAAGTTGTTGAGGCCAATTCACTAAATATATTCAAAAAAGAGTTAGATGTAGTCCTTACTACTAAGGGGATCAAGGGGTATGGTGAGAAAGCAGGAATGGGGTACTGAAGTTGCATGTTCAGCCATGAACTCATTGAATGGCGGTGCAGGCCAGAAGGGCTGAATGGCCTACTCCTGCACCTATTTTCTATGTTTCTATGTAAAGAGCTGGGGTCCCAGCACTGAGCCCTGCGGCACCCCACTAGTCACTGCCTGCCATTCTGAAAAGGACCCATTAATCCCGACTCTCTGCTTCCTGTCTGCCAACCAGTTCTTGATCCACGTCAGTATATTACCCCCAATACCATGCGCTTTAATTTTGCACACCAATCTCTTGTGTGGGACCTTGTCAAAAGCCTTTTGAAAGTCCAAATACACCACATCCACTGGTTCTCCCCTGTCTACTCTACTTGTTACATCCTCAAAAAATTCCAGAAGATTTGTCATGCATGATTTGCCCTTCATAAATCCATGCTGACTTGGACCGATCCTATCACTGCTTTCCAAATGTGCTGCTATTTCATCCTTAATGATTGATTCCAACATTTTCCCCACGACTGATGTCAGGCTAACCGGTCTATAATTACCCATTTTCTCTCTCTAGCCTCCTTTTTTAAAAAGTGGTGTTACATTAGCAACCCTCCAGTCCATAGGAACTGATCCAGAGTTGATAGACTGTTGGAAAATTATCACCAATGCATCCACTATTTCTCGGGCCACTTCCTTAAGAACTCCGGGATACAGACTATCAGGTCCCGGGGATTTATCGGCCTTCAATCCCGTCAATTTCCCTAACATAATTTCCCGCCTAATAAGGATATCCTTCAGTTCCTCCTTCTCACTAGACCCTCGGTCCCCTGGTATTTCCGGAAGTTTATTTGTGTCTTCCTTTGTGAAGACAGAACCAAAGTACTTGTTCAATTGGACTGCCATTTCTTTGTTCCCCATTAAAAATTCACCCGAGTCCGACTGCAAGGGACCAACATTTGTCTTCACTAATCTTTTTCTCTTCACATATCTATAGAAGCTTTTGCAGTCAGTTTTTATATTTCCGGCAAGTTTCCTCTCGTACTCTATTTTCCCCCTCCTGATTAAACCCTTAGTCCTCCTCTGCTGTTTTATAAATTTCTCCCAGTCCTCAGGTTTGCTACTTTTGCTGGCTAATTTATATGCGTCTTCCTTGGATTTAACACTATCCTTAATTTCCCTTGTTAGCCACGGTTGAGCCACCTTCCCCGTTTTATTTTTATTCCAGACAGGGATGTACAATTGCTGAAGTTCATCCATGTGATCTTTAAAGGTTTGCCATTGCCTATCCACCGTCAACCCTTTAAGTATTATTTGTCAGTCTATTCTAGCTAATTCACGCCTCAAACCATCGAAGTTACCTTTCCTTAAGTTCAGGACCCTAGTTTCTGAATTAATTTTGTCACTCTCCATCTTATATAAAGAATTCTACCATATTTTGGTCACTCTTCCCCAAGGGGCCTCACACAACAAAATTGCTAATTAGTCCTTTCTCATTACACAACACCCAGTCTAGGATGACCAGCTCTCTGGTTGGTTCCTCGACATATTGTTCTAGAAAACCATCCCTAATATACTCCAGGAAATCCTCCTCCACCGTATTGTTACCAGTTTGGTTAGCCCAATCAATATGTAGATTAAAGTCGCCCATGATAACTGCTGTACCTTTATTGCACGCATCCCTTATTTCTTGTTTGATGCTGTCCCCAACCTCACTACTACTGTGTGGTGGTCTGTACACAACTCCCATCAGCGTTTTCTGCCCTTTGGTATTCCGTAGCTCCACCCATACCGATTCCACATCATCCAGGCTAATGTCCCTCCTTACTATTGCATTAATTTCCTCTTTAACCAGCAAGGCCACCCCACCTCCTTTTCCTCTCTGTCTATCCTTCCTAAATGCTGAATACCCCTGGATGTTGAGTTCCCAGCCTTGGTCACCCTGGAGCCATGTCTCCGTGATGCCAATCACATCATACCCGTTAACTGCTGTCTGCGCAGTTAGTTCATCCACCTTATCCCGAATACTCCTCGCATTGAGGCACAGAGCCTTCAGGCTTGTCTTTTTAACACACTTTGACCCTTTAGAATTCTGCTGTAAAGTGGCCCTTTTTGTTTTTTGCCTTGGGTTTCTCTGCCCTCCACTTTTACTATTCTCCTTTCTGTCTTTTATTTCTGTCTCCATTTTATTCCCCTCTGTCTCCCTGCATAGGTTCCCATCCCCCTGCCATATTAGTTTAACTAGTCCCCAACAGCACTAGCAAACACTCCCCCTAGGACATTGGTTCCAGTCCTGCCCAGGTGCAGACCGTTCAGTTTGTACTGGTCCCACCTCCCCCAGAACCGGTTCCAATGTCCCAGGAATTTGAATCCCTCCTTACTGCACCACTCCTCAAGCCACATATTCATCTGAGCTATCCTGCGATTCATACTCTGACTATCACGTGGCACTGGTAGCAATCCTGAGATTACTAGTTTTGAGGTCCTACTTTTTAATTTAACTCCTTTCTTCATATGTCAGTCCTGCCATCCCTGGAATCAGTCTGGTGAACCTTCGCTGCACTCCCTCAATAGCAAGAATGTCCTTCCTCAGATTAGGAGACCAAAACTGTACACAATACTCAAGGTGTGGTCTCACCAAGGCCCTGTACAACTGCAGTAAGACCTCCCTGCTCCTATACTCAAATCCTCTCGCTATGAAGGCCAGCATACCATTTGCCTTCTTCACCGCCTGCTGTACCTGCATGACCAACTTTCAATGACTGATGTACCATGACACCCAGGTCTCGTTGCACCTCCCCTTTTACTAATCTGTCACCGTTCAGATAATATTCTGCCTTCCTGTTTTTGCCACCAAAGTGGATAACCTCACATTTATCCACATTATACTGCATCTGCCATGCATTTGCCCACTCACCTAACCTGTCCAAGTCACCCTGCAGCCTCTTAGCATCCTTCTCACAGCTCACACTGCCACCCAGCTTAGTGTCATCTGCAAACTTGGAGATATTACACTCAATTCCTTCGTCTAAATCATTAATGTATATTGTAAACAGCTGGGGTCCCAGCACTGAACCCTGCGGTACCCCACTAGTCACTGCCTGCCATTCTGAAAAGGACCCGTTTATCCCGACTCTCTGCTTCCTGTCTGCCAACCAGTTCTCGATCCCCGTCAGTACATTACCCCCAATACCATGTGCCTTAATTTTGCACACCAATCTCTTGTGTGGGACCTTGTCAAAATCCTTTTGAAAGTCCAAATACACCACATCCACTGGTTCTCCCTTGTCCACTCTACTAGTTACATCCTCAAAAAACTCAAGAAGATTTGTCAAGCATGATTTCCCTTTCATAAACCCATGCTGACTTGGACCGATCCTGTCACTGCTTTCCAAATGTGCTGCAGGCCTCGGGGGGGGGGCGGAAGGAACAGCCTGGAGCCGTGCTACTTTAGGGAGCAGTGTGTGCCGGAGCAGGAGGGCGACGGCAGCGAAGACGGACGACAACAAGGTCCAGGTCGGTGATTGGAGCGTGGGCAGGTACAGCAGGAGCGGCGAGGTCGGGGCGAAGGAGCGGCGAGAGACTGTAGAGGGACGTGATGGGGGCCCAGGAGAGGCGTGAGTTCGGGAGCCCAGAATAGGCGAGGGCCCAGGGGCAGCACGGGCCCAGCCCACACTGTGCGATATGTGAGCGCACTGGGTCCGTGCAGCAGAGCAGGTCTCCAGTGGTCCTGGTTAACTCTTGCCCCTGGACCAAGACCTCGCTCTGTCAAGCCCCGTGTGGTGGCTGGTGTGCAACGGTCACCCCACGTTAAAATAATCCACCCACAGGCATCTCCCACCCTTCAGGATGTAATTCGGGATCCGGAATAATAGGTCCTTCATTGAAACACCTTTTTTGGCGTGGAAGCAAGTCATCCTTGTTTCGAGCGACCACCGCCCATAATGATGATCATAATAATAACCGTTTTCCAAGGGTTAAGTTACGAGCAGAGATTACACAAACTGGGGGCGTGTTCCCTGAAATTTTGAAGGTTAAGGGGCAATCGTTACGAAGTTTTCAAGGGGAACCAATCGAGAGAAACGATCTCCGCTGGTTGGGGAGCCGAGGACGAGGGGGGCAGAGTCTGAAAATTAGAGCCAGGGGTGAAGTTAGCCAACAATTCTACACAGAAAGGGTGGGAGACGTTCGGAACTCTGTCCCGCAAACGGCAATCAACGCTGGGGGTCAATTGTTAAGTTTTAAATTGATTACATTCCAAGATTAATGTATTAAGGGAAAGGGCCCAAAGGTCGCAGATCAGCCGTGATCTCATTGAATGGTGGAACAGGCTCGAGGGGCTGAATGGGCCTCCTCCTGTTCCTGTGTAACAGGCTCGAGGGGCTGAATGGGCCTCCTCCTGTTCCTGTGTAACAGGCTCGAGGGGCTGAATGGGCCTCCTGTTCCTGTGTAACAGGCTCGAGGGGCTGAATGGACTCCTCCTGTTCCTGTGTAACAGGCTCGAGGGGCTGAATGGGCCTCCTCCTGTTCCTGTGTAACAGGCTCGAGGGGCTGAATGGGCCTCCTCCTGTTCCTGTGTAACAGGCTCGAGGGGCTGAATGGGCCTCCTGTTCCTGTGTAACAGGCCCGAGGGGCTGAATGGCCTCCTCCTGTTCCTGTGTAACAGGCTCGAGGGACTGAATGGGCCTCCTCCTGTTCCTGTGTAACAGGCTCGAGGGGCTGAATGGGCCTCCTCCTGTTCCTGTGTAACAGGCTCGAGGGACTGAATGGGCCTCCTCCTGTTCCTGTGTAACAGGCTCGAGGGGCTGAATGGGCCTCCTGTTCCTGTGTAACAGGCCCGAGGGGCTGAATGGCCTCCTCCTGTTCCTGTGTAACAGGCTCAAGGGACTGAATGGGCCTCCTGTTCCTGTGCAACAGGCTCGAGGGGCTGAATGGGCCTCCTGTTCCTGTGTAACGGGCTCGAGGGGCTGAATGGGCCTCCTGTTCCGGTGTAACAGGCTCCAGGGGCTGAATGGGCCTCCTGTTCCTGTATAACAGGCTCGAGGGGTTGAATGGGCCTCCTCCTGTTCCTGTGTAACAGGTTCGAGGGGCTGAATGGCCTCCTCCTGTTCCTAAGTAACAGGCTCGAGGGGCTGAATGGGCCGCCTGTTCCGGTGTAACAGGCTCCAGGGGATGAATGGGCCTCCTGTTCCTGTGTAACTGGCTCGAGGGGCTGAATGGGCCTCCTGTTACTGTGTAACAGGCTCAAGGGGCTGAATGGGCCTCCTCCTGTTCCTGTGTAACAGGCTCAAGAGGATGAATGGGCCTCCTGTTCCTGTGTAACTGGCTCGAGGGGCTGAATGGGCCTCCTCCTGTTCCTGTGTAACAGGCTCGACGGGCTAAATGGGCCTCCTCCTGTTCCTGTGTAACAGGCTCAAGAAGATGAATGGGCCTCCTGTTCCTGTGTAACAGGCTCGAGGGGCTGAATGGGCCTCCTCCTGTTCCTGTGTAACAGGCTCGAGGGGCTGAATGGGCCTCCTGTTCCTGTGTAACAGGCTCGAGGGGCTGAATGGGCCTCCTCCTGTTCCTGTGTAACAGGCTCGAGGGATTGAATGGGCCTCCTCCTGTTCCTGTGTAACAGGCTCGAGGGGCTGAATGGGCCTCCTCCTGTTACTGTGTAACAAGCTCGAGGGGCTGAATGGGCCTCCTCCTGTTCCTGTGTAACAGGCTCGAGGGGCTGAATGGGCCTCCTGTTCCTGTGTAACAGACTCGAGGGGCTGAATGGGCCTCCTGTTCCTGTGTAACTGGCTCGAGGGGCTGAATGGGCCTCCTGTTACTGTGTAACAGGCTCAAGGGGCTGAATGGGCCTCCTCCTGTTCCTGTGTAACAGGCTCAAGAGGATGAATGGGCCTCCTGTTCCTGTGTAACTGGCTCGAGGGGTGAATGGGCCTCCTCCTGTTCCTGTGTAACAGGCTCGACGGGCTAAATGGGCCTCCTCCTGTTCCTGTGTAACAGGCTCAAGAAGATGAATGGGCCTCCTGTTCCTGTGTAACAGGCTCGAGGGGCTGAATGGGCCTCCTCCTGTTCCTGTGTAACAGGCTCGAGGGGCTGAATGGGCCTCCTCCTGTTCCTGTGTAACAGGCTCGAGGGGCTGAATGGGCCTCCTCCTGTTACTGTGTAACAAGCTCGAGGGGCTGAATGGGCCTCCTCCTGTTCTTGTGTAACAGGCTCGAGGGGCTGAATGGGCCTCCTGTTCCTGTGTAACAGACTCGAGGGGCTGAATGGGCCTCCTGTTCCTATGTAACAGACTCGAGGGGCTGAATGGGCCTCCTGTTCCTGTGTAACAGGCTCGAGGGGCTGAATGGGCCTCCTGTTCCTATATAACAGACTCGAGGGGCTGAATGGGCCTCCTCCTGTTCTCATTCTGATCTAATCTGCTTTTTTGTTATGTTGATTGAGGGATAAATATTGGCCCCAGGACACTGGGGAGAACTTCCCTTGCTCTTCTTTGAAATAGTGGCCCTGGGATTTTTTACGTCCACCTGAGAGGGCAGACTGGGCCTCGGTTTAACGTCTCATCTGAAAAACAACCCCTCCGACAGTGCAGCATTCCCTCAGTACTGCCCCTCCGACAGTGTGGCACTCCCTCAGTACTGCCCCTCCGACAGTGTGGCACTCCCTCAGTACTGCCCCTCCGACAGCGCACCACGGCGCTCCCTCAGTACTGCCCCTCCGACAGCACAGTGCGGCACTCCCTCAGTACTGCCCCTCCGACAGTGCGGCACTCCCTCAGTACTGCCCCTCCGACAGTGTGGCACTCCCTCAGTACTGCCCCTCCGACAGCGCAGTACGGCACTCCCTCAGTACTGCCCCTCCGACAGTGTGGCACTCCCTCAGTACTGCCCCTCCGACAGTACGGCACTCCCTCAGTACTGCCCCTCCGACAGTGTGGCACTCCCTCAGTACTGCCCCTCCGACAGCGCAGTACGGCACTCCCTCAGTACTGCCCCTCCGACAGCGCAGTACGGCACTCCCTCAGTACTGCCCCTCCGACAGTGCGGCGCTCCCTCAGTACTGCCCTGGGAGTGTCAGCGTAGATTTTGTGCTCACATTCCTGGAGTGGGACTGGAAGTCATGACCTTCTGACTCAGAGGCGAGATTGCTACCCACTGAGTCATGGACGATACTGCCATGGGGCAGGTTGGACCTCGTCCTCTAAACTGTGTTCCCTATCGCTGGTTCTAGTGTTTCCCAGAGTAAGTCTCCTGATGTGCAGATTTAAAGGTTCAGGCTGATTATACTACATAATGTGCAATGGATTAAGTGGACTCAGAAACATAGACAATAGGGGCAGGAGCAGGCCATTGTGCCCTTCGAGCCTGCACCACCATTCAATATGATCATGGCTGACCATTCCCTCAGTACCCCACTCCTGCCTTCTCTCCATACCCCCCTGATCCCTTTAGCCGTAAGGGCCACATCTAACTCCCTTCTGAATATATCCAACGAACTGGCCCCCAACAACTTTCTGTGGTAGAGAATTCCACAGGTTCACAATTCTCTGGGTGAAGAAGTTTCTCCTCATCTCGGTCCTAAATGGCTTACCCCTTATCCTTAGACTGTGATCCCTGGTTCTGGACTTCCCCAACATCGGGAACATTCTTCCTGCATCTAACCTGTCCAGTCCCGTCAGAATTTTATATGTTTCTATGAGATCCCCTCTCATTCTTCTAAACTCCAGTGAATATAAGCCCAGTCGATCCAGTCTTTCTTCATATGTCAGTCCTGCCATCCCGGAAATCAGTCTGATGAACCTTCGCTGCACTCCCTCAATAGCAAGAATGTCCTTCCTCAGATTAGGAGACCAAAACTGTTCACAATACTCCAGGTGTGGCCTCACCAAGGCCCTGTACAACTGCAGTAAGACCTCCCTGCTCCTCTACTCAAATCCTCTCGCTATGAAGGCCAACATGCTATTTGCCTTCCTCATCGCCTGCTGTACCTGCATGCCAATTTTCAATGACTGATGTACTATGACACCCAGGTCTCGTTGCACCTCCCCTTTTCCTAATCTGTCACCATTCAGATAATAATCTGCATTCCAGTTTTTACCCCCAAAGTGGATAACCGCACATTTATCCACATTATACTGCATCTGCCATGCATTTGCCCACTCACCTAACCTGTCCAAGTCACCCTGCAGCCTCTTAGCATCCTCCTCACAGCTCACACTGCCACCCAGACTTGAGGTGGAATTTTATCCGTGATCTTATTTGTTGTGTATGGAGAAAGAGTCAGACTGAACATTGTGAACTCAAAGTAAAATATGACCGTAGTCTTTTATTGCAGATCTCCAGAGTGCCTCTCCAACCTGAGGCCTCCTTAAATATCTGTGCTCCCAAGGGATTATGGGATCCCTTGGAACTCCAGGGGATGAGCCCTCTGGTGGCTGTACAGAGTAAATGCAAGTTTACATATAACAACACTCCCCCCGCCCCCCCCAAAGTCAATAGTGTAACTATTTACAATGTGAGTCGATCTGGGGCCCTTCTTGCCCTGGTTGATCATCTCGGTGTGAAAGCTGGTGTTGTTGAATCATTTGTTGGGCCCTCGCTGGGCTGCCTGGTGTGTTGGGCCTTGCTGGCCTTGCTGGGCAGCCTGGTGTGTTGGGCCCTGCTGGGCTGCTGTGGATGATGGGTTCTGCTTCGTGGTCAACCGTGGTGCCGGTTGCCACTGGTGTGTGTGTTGGGGGATCAAAAAGGTCGGGTCCAAGGTGGGTTGCTCAGGGTAGTCCATGAATCTGAGTTTGATTTGGTCCAAGTGTTTCCGGTGAATGAGTCCATTTGAAAGTTTGACCAGAAACACCCTGCTCCCCTTTGGCCACGACAGTGCCGGGAAGTCACTTGGGACCTTGTCCATAATTTAATACAAATACAGGATCATTGACTTCAATCTCGTGTGACACATTTGCGCTATCATGGTATGCACTTTGTTGAAGCCGCCTGCTCTCTACCTGTTCATGTAGATCAGGGTGAACTAACGAGAGCCTTGTCTTAAGTGCTCTTTTCATGAGCAGTTCAGCAGGTGGGATCCCAGTGAGTGAGTGGGGTCTCGTGCGGTAGCTAAGCAGGACTCGGGATAGGCGAGTCTGCAGTGAGCCTTCAGTTACCCTCTTCAAGCCTTGCTTGATGGTTTGCACTGCTCTCTCTGCCTGACCATTGGACGCTGGATTAAACGGGGCAGATGTGACATGTTTTGTCCCGTTACGGGTCATGAATTCTTTGAACTCAGCACTGGTAAAACATGGCCCATTGTCGCTCACCAGGACATCGGGTAGGCCGTGTGTGGCAAAGTTGGCCCGCAGGCTTTCAGTAGTGGCAGTGGACGTGCTAGCCGACATTATCTCACATTCAATCCACTTGGAGTACGCATCTACAACCACAAGGAACATTTTATCCAAGAACGGGCCTGCATAGTCGACGTGTACCCTAGACCACGGTTTGGAGGGCCAAGACCATAAACTTAGCGGCGCCTCCCTGGGTACATTGCTTAACTGTGAGCATGTATTACATCTGTGAACGCAGGACTCTAAGTCCGCATCGATACCGGGCCACCACACGTGGGATCTGGCTATCGCTTTCATCATTACGATGCCTGGGTGGGTATTATGGAGGTCATTGATGAAGGTGTCTCTGCCCTTCTTGGGGACCACTACATGATTGCCCCACAGAAGGCAGTCTGCCTGTATAGACGTTTCATCTTTGCACCACTGGAACGGCTTTATCTCTTCCTGCATTTCCACTGGGACACTGGACCAGCTCCTGTGAAGCACACAACTTTTGACAAGGGATAATAAGGGGTCCTGGCTTGTCCAGGTTTTGATCTGCCGGGCAGTGACGGGTGATCGCTCACTCTCAAATGCTTCCATGACCATGGCTAGATCTGCGGGCTGTGCCATTTCCACCCCCGTGGTGGGCAATGGCAGCCTACTGAGAGCATCGGCGCAGTTTTCTGGGCCTGGCCTGTGGCGGATGGCGTAGTTGTATGCGGACAACGTGAGCGCCCATCTCTGGATGCTGGCCGATGCGTTGGTATTTATCCCTTTACTCTCAGAAAACAGGGATATGAGTGGCTTATGGTCAGTTTCCAATTCGAACTTTAGCCCAAACAGGTATTGATGCATTTTCTTTACCCCATAGACATACGCTTACGCTTCTTTTTCAATCATGCTGTAGGCTCTCTCAGCCTTAGACAGACGCCTGGATGCATAAGCAACCAGTTGCAGTTTCCCGAAATCATTAGCTTGTTGCAATACACACCCGACACCATATGACGACACATCACATGCTGGTACCAAACGCTTACATGGATCATACCACACAAGCAATTTGTTTGAGCATAACAATTTTCTCGCTTTTACAAAGGCATTTTCTTGGCTTTTGCCCCAAACCCATTCATCCCCTTTTCATAGTGAGACATGTCGTGGTTCTAACAGTGTGCTGAGACCCGGTAAGAAGTTACCAAAGTAGTTCAGGAGTCCCAGAAACGACTGCAGCTCCGTCACGTTCTGTGGCCTCGGTGCGTTCTCGATTGCCTCCGTCTTCGCGTTGGTGGGCCTGATGCAGTCTGCCACAATCCTCCTTCCCAGGAACTCCACTTCAGGCACCAGGAAAACGCACTTCGAGCGTTTTAACCTGAGCCCCACGTGGTTTAGTCGACTAAGAACCTCCTCCAGGTTCTGCAGATGCTCGACTGTGTTCCGACCTGTGACCAAGATTTCGTCCTGGAAGACCACGGTGTGCGGGACCGACCTCAGTAAACTTTCCATGTTTCTCTGGAATATCGCCACGGCTGATCGAATTTCAATGACCCAGCCTCCACAGCTCTCTGGGGCAGAGACTTCCACAGATTCACCATCTCCGTCTTAAACGGGCGGCCCCTTATTCTGAGACTATGCCCCCTAGTTCTAGGTTCCCCCACAAGAGGAAACATCCTCTCTGCATCTACCCTGTCCAGCCCTCTCAGAATCTTATACGTTTCAACAAGATCACCTCTCATTCTTCTAAACTCCAAACCTGCTCAAACTTTCTTCATAAGACAATCCCTTCATCTCCAGAACCAACCTTGTGAACCTTCTCTGAGCTGCTTCCAATGTAAGTATATCCCCCCCCCACTTAAATACGGAGACCAAAACTGTACGCAGTACTCAAGTCGCTGGAGAAATACCACCAACGATGTCTCCGCAAGATCCTGCAAATCCCCTGGGAGGACAGACGCACCAACGTTAGCGTCCTCGACCAGGCCAACATCCCCAGCATCGAAGCACTGACCACACACTCGACCAGCTCCGCTGGGCAGGGCCACATTGTCCGCATGCCCCCGACACGAGACTCCCAAAGCGAGCGCTCTACTCGGAACTCCTTCACGGCGAACGAGCCAAAGGTGGGCAGAGGAAACGTTACAGGAACACCCTCAAAGCCTCCCTGATAAAGTGCAACATCCCCACCGACACCTGGAAGTCCCTGGCCCAAAGACCAGTCCGCCCTCAGTGGAGGAAGTGCATCCGGGAGGGCGCTGAGCACCTCGAGTCTCGTCGCCAATTGCGAGCACGCAGAAAGCAAGCGCAGGCAGCGGAAGGAGCGTGCGGCAAACCTGTCCCACCCTCCCCTTCCCTCAACGTGTATCTGTCTCACCCTCCCCTTCCCTCAACGTCGATCTGTCCCACCCTCCCCTTTCCCTCAACGTCTATCTGTCCCACCCTCCCCTTCCCTCAACGTCTATCTGTTCCACCCTCCCCTTCCCTCAACGTCTATCTGTCCCACCCTCCCCTTCCCTCAACGTCTCTCTGTCCCACCCTCCCCTTCCCTCAACGTCTCTCTGTCCCACCCTCCCCTTCCCTCAACGTCTATCTGTCCCACCCTCCCCTTTCCCTCAACGTCTATCTGTCCCACCCTCCCCTTCCCTCAACGTCTCTCTGTCCCACCCTCCCCTTCCCTCAACGTCTATCTGTCCCACCCACCCCTTCCCTCAACGTCTATCTGTCCCACCCTCCCCTTCCCTCAACGTCTATCTGTCCCACCCTCCCCTTCCCTCAACGTCTATCTGTCCCACCCTCCCCTTCCCTCAACGTCTATCTGTCCCACCCTCCCCTTCCCTCAACGTCTATCAGTCCCACCCTCCCCCTTCCCTCAACGTCTATCTGTCCCACCCTCCCCTTCCCTCAACGTCTATCTGTCCCACCCTCCCCTTCCCTCAACGTCTATCTGTCCCACCCTCCCCTTCCCTCAACGTCTATCTGTCCCACCCTCCCCTTCCCTCAACGTCTAGCTGTCCCACCCTCCCCTTCCCTCAACGTCTATCTGTCCCACCCTCCCCTTTCCCTCAACGTCTATCTGTCCCACCCTCCTCTTTCCTCAACGTCTATCTGTCCCACCCTCCCCCTTCCCTCAACGTCTGTCTGTCCCACCCTCCCCCTTCCCTCAATGTCTATCTGTCCCACCCTCCCCTTCCCTCAACGTCTATCTGTCCCACCCTCTCCTTCCCTCAACGTCTATCTGTCCCACCCTCCCCTTTCCCTCAACGTCTATCTGTCCCACCCTCCCCTTCCCTCAACGTCTATCTGTCCCACCCTCCCCTTCCCTCAACGTCTAGCTGTCCCACCCTCCCCTTCCCTCAACGTCTATCTGTCCCACCCTCCCCCTTTCCCTCAACGTCTATCTGTCCCACCCTCCCCTTCCCTCAACGTCTATCTGTCCCACCCTCCCCTTCCCTCAACGTCTATCTGTCCCACCCTCCCCTTCCCTCAACGTCTATCTGTCCCACCCACCCCTTCCCTCAACGTCTATCTGTCCCACCCTCCCCTTCCCTCAACGTCTATCTGTCCCACCCTCCCCTTCCCTCAACGTCTATCTGTCCCACCCACCCCTTCCCTCAACGTCTATCTGTCCCACCCTCCCCTTCCCTCAACGTCTATCTGTCC
>NW_027252472.1:365132-420132 GCF_044704955.1 Pristiophorus japonicus
GTCGGAGGGGCAGTACTGAGGGAGTGCCGCACAGTCGGAGGGGCAGTACTGAGGGAGCGCCGCACTGCGATGTAGGCAGGACAGTACTGAGGGAGCGCCGCACTGTCGGAGGGGCTGTACTGAGGGAGTGCCGCACTGTCGGAGGGGCAGTACTGAGGGAGCCCCGCACTGTCGGAGGGGCAGTACTGAGGGAGCCCCGCACTGTTGGAGGGGCAGTACTGAGGGGGCGCCGCACTGTTGGAGGGGCAGTACTGAGGGAGAGCTGCACTGTCGGAGGGGCAGTACTGAGGGAGTGCCGTACTGTCGGAGGGGCAGTACTGAGGGAGTGCCGCACTGTCGGAGGGGCAGTACTGAGGGGGCGCCGCACTGTTGGAGGGGCAGTACTGAGGGAGAGCCGCACTGTCGGAGGGGCAGTACTGAGGGAGCCCCGCACTGTCGGAGGGGCAGTACTGAGGGAGTGCCGTACTGTCGGAGGGGCAGTACTGAGGGAGCGCCGCACTGTCGGAGGGATAGTACTGAGGGAGCGCCGCACTGTCGGAGGGGCAGTACAGAGGGAGTGCCGTACTGCGCTGTCGGAGGGACAGTACTGAGGGAGTGCTGCACTGTCGGAGGGGCGGTACTGAGGGAGCGCCGCACTGTCGGAGGGGCAGTACTGAGGGAGCGCCGCACTGTCGGAGGGGCAGTACTGAGGGAGCGCCGCACTGTCGGAGGGGCAGTACTGAGGGAGTGCCGCACTGTCGGAGGGGAAATACTGAGGGAGCCCCGCACTGTCGGAGGGGCAGTACTGAGGGAGTGCCGCACTGTCGGAGGGGTAGTACTGAAGGAGGGCCGCACTGTCGGAGGGGCAGTACTGAGGGAGCGCTGCACTGTCGGAGGGGCAGTGCTGAGGGAGCGCCGCACTGTCGGAGGGGCAGTACTGAGCGAGCGCCGCACTGTCGGAGGGGCAGTACTGAGGGAGAGCCGCACTGTCGGAGGGGCAGTACTGAGGGAGCACCGCACTGTCGGAGGGGCAGTACGGAGGGAGTGCCGCACTGTCGGAGGGGCAGTACTGAGGGAGCGCCGCACTGTCGGAGGGGCAGTACTGAGGGAGTGCCGCACTGTCGGAGGGGCAGTACTGAGGGAGCGCCGCACTGTCGGAGGGGCAGTACTGAGGGAGCACCGCACTGTCGGAGTGGCAGTACTGAGGGAGAGCCGCACTGTCGGAGGGGCAGTGCTGAGGGGCAGTGCTAAGGGAGCGCCGCACTGTCGGAGGGGCAGTACTGAGGGAGCGCCGCACTGTCGGAGGGGCAGTACTGAGGGGCAGTGCTAAGGGAGCGCCGCACTGTCGGAGGGGCAGTACTGAGGGAGAGCCGCACTGTCGGAGGGGCAGTACTGAGGGAGCACCGCACTGTCGGAGGGGCAGTACGGAGGGAGTGCCGCACTGTCGGAGGGGCAGTACTGAGGGAGCGCCGCACTGTCGGAGGGGCAGTACTGAGGGAGTGCCGCACTGTCGGAGGGGCAGTACTGAGGGAGCGCCGCACTGTCGGAGGGGCAGTACTGAGGGAGCACCGCACTGTCGGAGTGGCAGTACTGAGGGAGAGCCACGCACTGTCGGAGGGGCAGTGCTGAGGGGCAGTGCTAAGGGAGCGCCGCACTGTCGGAGGGGCAGTACTGAGGGAGCCCCGCACTGTCGGAGGGGCGGTACTGAGGGAGCCCCGCACTGTCGGAGGGGCAGTACAGAGGGGGCGCCGCACTGTCGGAGGGGCAGTACTGAGGGAGTGCCGCACTGTCGGAGGGGCAGTACTGAGGGAGCCCCGCACTGTCGGAGGGGCAGTACTGAGGGAGCCCCGCACTGTCGGAGGGGCAGTACTGAGGGAGCCCCGCACTGTCGGAGGGGCAGTACTGAGGGAGCCCTGTACTGCACTGTCGGAGGGGCAGTACTGAGGGAGCCCCGCACTGTCGGAGGGGCAGTACTGAGGGAGCGCCGCACTGTCGGAGGGGCAGTACTGAGGGAGCGCCGCACTGTCGGAGGGGCAGTACTGAGGGAGCGCCGTACTGTCGGAGGGGCAGTACTGAGGGAGCGGCGCACTGTCGGAGGGGCAGTACTGAGGGAGCGCCGCACTGTCGGAGGGGCAGTACTGAGGGAGCGCCGCACTGTCGGAGGGGCAGTACTGAGGGAGCGCCGCACTGTCGGAGGGGCTGTACTGAGGGAGCCCCGCACTGTCGGAGGGGCAGTACTGAGGAAGCGCCGCACTGTCGGAGGGGCAGTACTGAGGGAGCGCCGTACTGCGCTGTCGGAGGGACAGGACTGAGGGAGTGCTGCACTGTCGGAGGGGCTGTATTGAGGGAGCCCCGCACTGTCGAAGGGGCAGTACTGAGGGAGTGCCGTACTGTCGGAGGGGCAGTACTGAGGGAGCCCCGCACTGTCGGAGGGGCAGTACTGAGGGAGGGCCGCACTGTCGGAGGGGCAGTACTGAGGGAGCCCCGCACTGTCGGAGGGGCAGTACTGAGGGAGCCCCGCACTGTCGGAGGGGCAGTACTGAGGGGGCGCCGCACTGTCGGAGGGGCGGTACTGAGGGAGCCTCGCACTGTCGGAGGGGCAGTACTGAGGGAGTGCCGCAATGTCGGAGGGGCAGTACTGAGGGGGCGCCCTACTGCTGAGGGGCAGTACTGAGGGAGCCCCGCACTGTCGGAGGGGCAGTACGGAGGGAGTGCCGCACTGTCGGAGGGGCAGTACTGAGGGAGCGCCGCACTGTCGGAGGGGCAGTACTGAGGGAGCGCCGCACTGTCGGAGGGGCAGTACTGAGGTAGCGCCGCACTGTCGGAGGGGCAGTACTGAGGTAGCGCCGCACTGTCGGAGGGGCAGTACTGAGGGAGCGCCGCACTGTCGGAGGGGCAGTACTGAGGGAACGCCGCACTGTCGGAGGGACGGTACTGAGGGAGCCCCGCACTGTCGGAGGGGCAGTACTGAGGGAGCCCCGTACTGCGCTGTCGGAGGGGCGGTACTGAGGAAGCCCCGTACTGCACTGTCAGAGGGGCAGTACTGAGGGAGCGCCGCACTGTCGGAGGGGCAGTACTGAGGGAGCGCCGCACTGTCGGAGTGGCAGTACTGAGGGAGTGCTGCACTTTCGAAGGAGCAGTACTGAGGGAGTGCCGCACTGTCGGAGGGGCAGTACTGAGGGAGCCCCGCACTGTCGGAGGGGCAGTACTGAGGGAGCCCCGCACTGTCGGAGGGGCAGTACTGAGGGAGCGCCGCACTGTCGGAGGGGCAGTACTGAGGGAGCCCCGTACTGCGCTGTCGGAGGGGCAGTACTGAGGGAGCGCCGCACTGTCGGAGGGGCAGTACTGAGGGAGCGCCGCACTGTCGGAGGGGCAGTACTGAGGGAGTGCTGCACTTTCGAAGGAGCAGTACTGAGGGAGTGCCGCACTGTCGGAGGGGCAGTACTGAGGGAGCCCTGTACTGCGCTGTCGGAGGGGCAGTACTGCCGGAGCCCCGCACTGTCGGAGGGGCAGTACTGAGGGAGCCCCGTACTGCACTGTCGGAGGGGCAGTACTGAGGGAGCGCCGCACTGTCGGAGGGGCAGTACTGAGGGATCCCCGCACTGTCGGAGGGGCAGTACTGAGGGAGCGCCGCACTGTCGGAGGGGCAGTACTGAGAGAGCGCCGCACTGTCGGAGGGGCAGTACTGAGGGAGCGCCGTACTGTCGGAGGGGCAGTACTGAGGGAGCGCCGTACTGTCGGAGGGGCAGTACTGAGGGAGCGCCGCACTGTCGGAGGGGCAGTACTGAGGGACCGCCGCACTGTCGGAGGGGCAGTACTGAGGGAGCGCCGCACTGTCGGAGGGGCAGTACTGAGGGAGCGCCGCACTGTCGGAGGGGCAGTACTGAGGGAGCGCCGCACTGTCGGAGGGGCTGTACTGAGGGAGTGCCGTACTGCGCTGTCGGAGGGGCAGTACTGAGGGAGTGCCGCACTGTCGGAGGGGCAGTACTGAGGAAGCGCCGCACTGTCGGAGGGGCAGTACTGAGGGGCAGTGCTAAGGGAGCGCCGCACTGTCGGAGGGGCAGTACTGAGGGAGCCCCGCACTGTCGGAGGGGCGGTACTGAGGGAGCCCCGCACTGTCGGAGGGGCAGTACAGAGGGGGCGCCGCGCTGTCGGAGGGGCAGTACTGAGGGAGTGCCGCACTGTCGGAGGGGCAGTACTGAGGGAGCCCCGCACTGTCGGAGGGGCAGTACTGAGGGAGCCCCGCACTGTCGGAGGGGCAGTACTGAGGGAGCCCCGCACTGTCGGAGGGGCAGTACTGAGGGAGCCCCGCACTGTCGGAGGGGCAGTACTGAGGGAGCCCCGCACTGTCGGAGGGGCAGTACTGAGGGAGCCCCGCACTGTCGGAGGGGCAGTACTGAGGGAGCGCCGTACTGTCGGAGGGGCAGTACTGAGGGAGCGCCGCACTGTCGGAGGGGCAGTACTGAGGGAGCGCCGCACTGTCGTAGGGGCAGTACTGAGGGAGCGCCGCACTGTCGGAGGGGCAGGACTGAGGGAGCGCTGCACTGTCGGAGGGGCTGTATTGAGGGAGCCCCGCACTGTCGAAGGGGCAGTACTGAGGGAGTGCCGTACTGTCGGAGGGGCAGTACTGAGGGAGCCCCGCACTGTCGGAGGGGCAGTACTGAGGGAGGGCCGCACTGTCGGAGGGGCAGTACTGAGGGAGCCCCGCACTGTCGGAGGGGCAGTACTGAGGGAGTGCCGCACTGTCGGAGGGGCAGTACTGAGGGGGCGCCGCACTGTCGGAGGGGCGGTACTGAGGGAGCCTCGCACTGTCGGAGGAGCAGTACTGAGGGAGTGCCGCAATGTCGGAGGGGCAGTACTGAGGGGGCGCCCTACTGCTGAGGGGCAGTACTGAGGGAGCCCCGCACTGTCGGAGGGGCAGTACTGACGGAGTGCCGTACTGCGCTGTAGGCGGGACAGTACTGAGGGAGCCCCGCACTGTCGGAGGGGCAGTACGGAGGGAGTGCCGCACTGTCGGAGGGGCAGTACTGAGGGAGCGCCGCACTGTCGGAGGGGCAGTACTGAGGGAGCGCCGCACTGTCGGAGGGGCAGTACTGAGGTAGCGCCGCACTGTCGGAGGGGCAGTACTGAGGTAGCGCCGCACTGTCGGAGGGGCAGTACTGAGGGAGCGCCGCACTGTCGGAGGGGCAGTACTGAGGGAGCGCCGCACTGTCGGAGGGGCAGTACTGAGGGACCGCCGCACTGTCGGAGGGGCAGTACTGAGGGAGCGCCGCACTGTCGGAGGGGCAGTACTGAGGGAGCGCCGCACTGTCGGAGGGGCAGTACTGAGGGAGTGCCGCACTGTCGGAGGGGCAGTACTGAGGGAGTGCCGCACTGTCGGAGGGGCGGTACTGAGGGGGCGCCGCACTGTCGGAGGGGCAGTACTGAGGGAGCCCCGCACTGTCAGAGGGGCAGTACTGAGGGAGCCCCGCACTGTCGGAGGGACGGTACTGAGGGAGCCCCGCACTGTCGGAGGGGCAGTACTGAGGGAGCCCCGTACTGCGCTGTCGGAGGGGCGGTACTGCGGGAGGCCCGCACTGTCGGAGGGGCAGTACTGAGGAAGCCCCGTACTGCACTGTCAGAGGGGCAGTACTGAGGGAGCGCCGCACTGTCGGAGGGGCAGTACTGAGGGAGCGCTGCACTGTCGGAGGGGCAGTACTGAGGGAGTGCCGCACTGTCGGAGGGGCAGTACTGAGGGAGCCCCGCACTGTCGGAGGGGCAGTACTGAGGGAGCCCCGCACTGTCGGAGGGGCAGTACTGAGGGAGCCCCGTACTGTCGGTGGGGCAGTACTGAGGGAGCGCCGCACTGTCGGAGGGGCAGTACTGAGGGAGCGCCGCACTGTCGGAGTGGCAGTACTGAGGGAGTGCCGCACTGTCGGAGGGGCAGTACTGAGGGAGCCCCGCACTGTCGGAGGGGCAGTACTGAGGGAGCCCCGCACTGTCGGAGGGGCAGTACTGAGGGAGCCCTGTACTGCGCTGTCGGAGGGGCAGTACTGCCGGAGCCCCGCACTGTCGGAGGGGCAGTACTGAGGGAGCCCCGTACTGCACTGTCGGAGGGGCAGTACTGAGGGAGCGCCGCACTGTCGGAGGGGCAGTACTGAGGGATCCCCGCACTGTCGGAGGGGCAGTACTGAGGGAGCGCCGCACTGTCGGAGGGGCAGTACTGAGAGAGCGGCGCACTGTCGGAGGGGCAGTACTGAGGGAGCGCCGTACTGTCGGAGGGGCAGTACTGAGGGAGCGCCGTACTGTCGGAGGGGCAGTACTGAGGGAGCGCCGTACTGTCGGAGGGGCAGTACTGAGGGAGCGCCGCACTGTCGGTGGGGCAGTACTGAGGGACCGCCGCACTGTCGGAGGGGCAGTACTGAGGGAGCGCCGCACTGTCGGAGGGGCAGTACTGAGGGAGCGCCGCACTGTCGGAGGGGCAGTACTGAGGGAGCGCCGCACTGTCGGAGGGGCTGTACTGAGGGAGTGCCGTACTGCGCTGTCGGAGGGGCAGTACTGAGGGAGCCCCGCACTGTCGGAGGGGCAGTACTGAGGGAGCCCTGCACTGTCGGAGGGGCAGTACTGAGGGAGTGCGCACTGTCGGAGGGTCAGTACTGAGGGAGCCCCGTACTGCGCTGTCGGAGGGGCAGTACTGAGGGAGCGCCGTACTTTCGGAGGGGCAGTACTGAGGGAGCGCCGCACTGTCGGAGGGGCAGTACTGAGGGAGTGCCGTACTGCGCTGTTGGAGGGACAGTACTGAGGGAGTGCCGTACTGTCGGAGGGGCAGTACTGAGGGAGTGCCGCACTGTCGGAGGGGCAGTACTGAGGGAGTGCCGCACTGTCGGAGGGGCAGTACTGAGGGAGGGCCGCACTGTCGGAGGGGCAGTACTGAGGGAGCGCCACACTGTCGGAGGGGCAGTACTGAGGGAGTGCCGCACTGTCGGAGGGGCAGTACTGAGGGAGGGCTGCACAGTCGGAGGGGCAGTACTGAGGGAGCGCCACACTGTCGGAGGGGCATTACTGAGGGAGCGCCGCACTGTCGGAGGGGCAGTACTGAGGGAGTGCCGTACTGCGCTGTTGGAGTGACAGTACTGAGGGAGCCCCGGACTGTCGGAGGGGCGGTACTGATGGAGCCCCGCACTGTCGGAGGGGCGGTACTGAGGGGGCGCCGCACTGTCGGAGGGGCAATACTGAGGGAGCCCCGCACTGTCGGAGGGGCAGTACTGAGGGAGTGCCGCACTGTCGGAGGGGCAGTACTGAGGGAGTGCCGCACTGTCGGAGGGGCAATACTGAGGGAGCCCCGCACTGTCGGAGGGGCAGTACTGAGGGGGCGCCGCATTGTCGGAGGGGCAGTACTGAGGGAGTGCCGCACTGTCGGAGGGGCAGTACTGAGGGAGTGCCGCACTGTCGGAGGGGCAGTACTGAGGTTGTGCCGCACTGTCGGAGGGGCAGTACTGAGGGAGTGCCGCACTGTCAGAGGGGCAGTACTGAGGGAGTGCCGCAATGTCGGAGGGGCAGTACTGAGGGGGCGCCCTACTGCTGAGGGGCAGTACTGAGGGAGCCCCGCACTGTCGGAGGGGCAGTACTGAGGGAGCGCCGCACTGTCGGAGGGGCAGTACTGAGGGAGTGCCGCACTGTCGGAGGGGCAGTACTGAGGGAGCGCCGCACTGTCGGAGGGGCAGTACTGAGGGAGTGCCGCACTGTCGGAGGGGCAGTACTGAGGGAGTGCCGCACTGTCGGGGCAGTACTGAGGGACCGCCGCACTGTCGGAGGGGCAGTACTGAGGGAGTGCCGTACTGTCGGAGGGGCAGTACTGAGGGAGTGCCGCACTGTCGGAGAGGCAGTACTGAGGGAGTGCCGCACTGTCGGAGGGGCAGTACTGAGGGAGTGCCGCACTGCGCTGTCGGAGGGGCAGTACTGAGGGAGCGCCGCACTGTCCGAGGGGCAGTACTGAGGGAGTGCCGCACTGTCGGGGCAGTACTGAGGGACCGCCGCACTGTCGGAGGGGCAGTACTGAGGGAGTGCCGTACTGTCGGAGGGGCAGTACTGAGGGAGTGCCGCACTGTCGGAGGGGCGGTACTGAGGGAGCCCCGCACTGTCGGAGGGGCAGTACTGAGGGAGTGCCGCAATGTCGGAGGGGCAGTACTGAGGGGGCGCCCTACTGCTGAGGGGCAGTACTGAGGGAGTGCCGCACTGTCGGAGGGGCAGTACTGAGGGAGCCCCGCACTGTCGGAGGGGCAGTACTGAGGGAGTGCCGTACTGCGCTGTCGGAGGGGCAGTACTGAGGAAGCCCCGCACTGTCGGAGTGGCAGTACTGAGGGAGCCCCGCACTGTCGGAGGGGCGGTACTGAGGGGGCGCCGCACTGTCGGAGGGGCAGTACTGAGGGAGCCCCGCACTGTCGGAGGGGCAGTACTGAGGGAGTGCCGCACTGTCGGAGGGGCAGTACTGAGGGGGCGCCGCACTGTCGGAGGGGCAGTACTGAGGGAGCCCCGCACTGTCGGAGGGGCAGTACTGAGGGAGTGCCGCACTGTCGGAGGGGCAGTACTGAGGGAGTGCTGCACTGTCGGAGGGGCAGTACTGAGGGAGTGCCGCACTGTCGGAGGGGCAGTACTGAGGGAGCCCCGCACTGTCGGAGGGGCAGTACTGAGGGAGTGCCGCACTGTCGGAGGGGCAGTACTGAGGGAGCCCCGTACTGCACTGTCGGAGGGGCAGTACTGAGGGAGCCCCGCACTGTCGGAGGGGCAGTACTGAGGGAGCCCCGCACTGTCGGAGGGGCAGTACTGAGGGAGTGCCGCACTGTCGGAAGGACAGTACTGAGGGAGTGCCGCACTGTCGGAGGGGCAGTACTGAGGGAGTGCCATACTGCGCTGTTGGAGGGACAGTACTGAGGGAGTGCCGCACTGTCGGAGGGGCAGTACTGAGGGAGCGCCGTACTGTCGGAGGGGCAGTACTGAGGGAGCCCCGTACTGCACTGTCGGAGGGGCAGTGCTGTGGGAGCCCCGCACTGTCGGAGGGGCAATACTGAGGGAGCGCCGCACTGTCGGAGGGGCAGTACTGAGGGAGCGCCGCACTGTCGGAGGGGCAGTACTGAAGGAGCGCCGCACTGTCGGAGGGGCAGTACTGAGGGAGCGCCGCACTGTCGGAGGGGCAGTACTGAGGGACCGCCGCACTGTCGGAGGGGCAGTACTGAGGGAGTGCCGCACTGTCGGAGGGGCAGTACTGAGGGAGCGCCGTACTGTCGGAGGGGCAGTACTGAGGGAGTGCCGCACTATCGGAGGGGCAGTACTGAGGGGGCGCCCTACTGCTCAGGGCCAGTACTGAGGGAGCCCCGCACTGTCGGAGGGGCGGTACTGAGGGAGCCCCGTACTGCACTGTCGGAGGGGCAATACTGAGGGAGCGCCGCAATGTCGGAGGGGCAGTACTGAGGGAGCGCCGCACTGTCGGAGGGGCAGTACTGAGGGAGCGCCGCACTGTCGGAGGGGCAGTACTGAGGGAGTGCCGCACTGTCGGAGGGGCAGTACTGAGGGAGCGCCGTACTGTCGGAGGGGCGGTACTGAGGGGGCGCCGCACTGTCGGAGGGGCAGTACTGAGGGGGCGCCGCACTGTCGGAGGGGCAGTACTGAGGGAGTGCCGCACTGTCGGAGGGGCAGTACTGAGGGAGTGCCGCACTGTCGGAGGGGCAGTACTGAGGGAGTGCCGCACTGTCGGAGGGGCAGTACTGAGGGAGTGCCGCACTGTCGGAGGGGCAGTACTGAGGGAGCGCCGCACTGTCGGAGGGGCGGTACTGAGGGAGCCTCGCACTGTCGGAGGGGCAGTACTGAGGGAGTGCCACAATGTCGGAGGGGCAGTACTGAGGGGGCGCCCTACTGCTGAGGGGCAGTACTGAGGGAGCCCCGCACTGTCGGAGGGGCAGTACTGAGGGAGTGCTGCACTGTCGGAGGGGCAGTACTGAGGGAGTGCCGCACTGTCGGAGGGGCAGTACTGAGGGAGTGCCGCACTGTCGGAGGGGCAGTACTGAGGGAGCCCCGCACTGTCGGAGGGGCAGTACTGAGGGAGCCCCGCACTGTCGGAGGGGCAGTACTGAGGGAGCCCCGCACTGTCGGAGGGGCAGTACTGAGGGAGCCCCGCACTGTCGGAGGGGCAGTACTGAGGGAGCCCCGCACTGTCGGAGGGGCACTACTGAGGGAGCCCCGCACTGTCGGAGGGGCAGTACTGAGGGAGCCCCGCACTGTCGGAGGGGCACTACTGAGGGAGCCCCGCACTGTCGGAGGGGCAGTACTGAGGGAGTGCCGCACTGTCGGAGGGGCAGTACTGAGGGAGCCCCGCACTGTCGGAGGGGCAGTACTGAGGGAGCCCCGCACTGTCGGAGGGGCAGTACTGAGGGAGTGCCGCACTGTCGAAGGGGCAGTACTGAGGGAGTGCCGCACTGTCGGAGGGGCAGTACTGAGGGAGTGCCGCACTGTCGAAGGGGCAGTACTGAGGGAGTGCCGCACTGTCGGAGGGGCAGTACTGAGGGAGTGCCGCACTGTCGGAGGGGCAGTACTGAGGGAGTGCCGCACTGTCGGAGGGGCAGTACTGAGGGAGTGCTGCACTGTCGGAGGGGCGGTACTGAGGGAGCCTCGCACTGTCGGAGGGGTAGTACTGAGGGAGTGCCGCACTGTCGGAGGGGCTGTACTGAGGGAGTGCTGCACTGTCGGAGGGGCAGTACTGAGGGAGTGCCGCACTGTCGGAGGTGCAGTACTAAGGGAGCGCCGCACTGTCGGAGGGGCAGTACTGAGGGAGTGCCGTACTGCGCTGTTGGAGGGACAGTACTGAGGGAGTGCCGCACTGTCGGAGGGGCAGTACTGAGGGAGTGCCGCACTGTCGGAGGGGCAGTACTGAGGGAGCGCCGTACTGTCGGAGGGGCAGTACTGAGGGAGCCCCGCACTGTCGGAGGGGCAGTACTGAGGGAGTGCCGTACTGTCGGAGGGGCAGTACTGAGGGAGTGCTGCACTGTCGGTGGGGCAGTACTGAGGGAGTGCCGCAATGTCGGAGGTGCAGTACTGAGGGGGCGCCGCACTGTCGGAGGGGCAGTACTGAGGGAGTGCCGCACTGTCGGAGGGGCAGTACTGAGGGAGCCCCGTACTGCGCTGTCGGAGGGGCAGTACTGAGGGAGCCCCGCACTGTCGGAGGGGCGGTACTGAGGGGGCGCCGCACTGTCGGAGGGGCAGTACTGAGGGAGTGCCGCACTGTCGGAGGGGCAGTACTGAGGGAGCCCCGCACTGTCGGAGGGGCAGTACTGAGGGAGCGCCGCAATGTCGGAGGGGCAGTACTGAGGGAGCGCCGCACTGTCGGAGGGACAGTACTGAGGGAGTGCCGCACTGTCGGAGGGGCAGTACTGAGGGAGCCCCGCACTGTCGGAGGGGCAGTACTGAGGGAGCCCCGCACTGTCGGAGGGACAGTACTGAGGGAGCCCCGCACTGTCGGAGGGGCAGTACTGAGGGAGCCCCGCACTGTCGGAGGGACAGTACTGAGGGAGCCCCGCACTGTCGGAGGGGCAATACTGAGGGAGCGCCGCACTGTCGGAGGGGCAGTACAGAGGGAGCGCCGCACTGTCGGAGGGGCAATACTGAGGGAGTGCCGCACTGTCGGAGGGGCAGTACTGAGGGAGCGCCGCACTGTCGGAGGGGCAGTACAGAGGGAGTGCCGTACTGCGCTGTTGGAGGGACAGTACTGAGGGAGTGCCGCACTGTCGGAGGGGCAGTACTGAGGGAGTGCCGCACTGTCGGAGGGGCGGTACTGAGGGGGCGCCGCACTGTCGGAGGGGCAGTACTGAGGGAGCGCCGCACTGTCGGAGGGGCGGTACTGAGGGGGCGTCGCACTGTCGGAGGGGCAGTACTGAGGGAGTCCCGCACTGTCGGAGGGGCAGTACTGAGGGAGTCCCGCACTGTCGGAGGGGCAGTACTGAGGGAGCCCCGCACTGTCGGAGGGGCAGTACTGAGGGAGTGCCGCACTGTCGGAGGGGCAGTACTGAGGGAGTGCCGCACTGTCGGAGGGGCAGTACTGAGGGAGTGCCGCACTGTCGGAGGGGCAGTACTGAGGGAGTGCCGCACTGTCGGAGGGGCAGTACTGAGGGAGTGCCGCACTGTCGGAGGGGCAGTACTGAGGGAGTGCCGCACTGTCGGAGGGGCAGGACTGAGGGAGCGCCGCACTGTCGGAGGGGCGGTACTGAGGGAGCCTCGCACTGTCGGAGGGGCAGTACTGAGGGAGTGCCACAATGTCGGAGGGGCAGTACTGAGGGAGTGCCGCACTGTCGAAGGGCAGTACTGAGGGAGTGCCGCACTGTTGAAGGGCCAGTACTGAGGGAGTGCCGCACTGTTGAAGGGCCAGTACTGAGGGAGTGCCGCACTGTCGGAGGGGCCGTACTGAGGGAGTGCCGCACTGTCGGAGAGGCAGTACTGAGGGAGCGCCGCACTGTCGGAGGGGCAGTACTGAGGGAGCGCCGTACTGTCGGAGGGACAGTATTGAGGGAGCCCCGCACTGTCGGAGGGGCAGTACTGAGGGAGCCCCGCACTGTCGGAGGGGCACGACTGAGTGAGCCCCGCACTGTCGGAGGGGCAGTACTGAGGGGGCGCCGCACTGTCGGAGGGGCAGTACTGTGGGAGTGCCGCACTGTCGAAGGGGCAGTACTGAGGGAGTGCCGCACTGTCGGAGGGGCAGTACTGAGGAGTGCCGCACTGTCGGAGGGGCAGTACTGAGGGAGTGCCGCACTGTCGGAGGGGCAGTACTGAGGGAGTGCTGCACTGTCGGAGGGGCGGTACTGAGGGAGCCTCGCACTGTCGGAGGGGCAGTACTGAGGGAGTGCCGCACTGTCGGAGGGGCTGTACTGAGGGAGTGCTGCACTGTCGGAGGGGCAGTACTGAGGGAGTGCCGCACTGTCGGAGGGGCAGTACTAAGGGAGCGCCGCACTGTCGGAGGGGCAGTACTGAGGGAGTGCCGTACTGCGCTGTTGGAGGGACAGTACTGAGGGAGTGCCGCACTGTCGGAGGGGCAGTACTGAGGGAGTGCCGCACTGTCGGAGGGGCAGTACTGAGGGAGCGCCGTACTGTCGGAGGGGCAGTACTGAGGGAGCCCCGCACTGTCGGAGGGGCAGTACTGAGGGAGTGCCGTACTGTCGGAGGGGCAGTACTGAGGGAGTGCCGCAATGTCGGAGGGGCAGTACTGAGGGAGCCCCGCACTGTCGGAGGGGCAGTACTGAGGGAGTGCCGCACTGTCGGAGGGGCAGTACTGAGGGAGTGCCGCAATGTCGGAGGTGCAGTACTGAGGGGGCGCCGCACTGTCGGAGGGGCAGTACTGAGGGAGTGCCGTACTGCGCTGTCGGAGGGGCAGTACTGAGGGAGTGCCGCACTGTCGGAGGGGCAGTACTGAGGGAGCGCCGCACTGTCGGAGGGGCAGTACTAAGGGAGCGCCGCACTGTCGGAGGGGCAGTACTGAGGGAGTGCCGCACTATCGGAGGGGCAGTACTGAGGGAGTGCCTTACTGTCGGAGGGGCAGTACTGAGGGAGTGCCGCACTATCGGAGGGGCAGTACTGAGGGAGTGACGCACTGTCGGAGGGGCAGTACTGAGGGAGTGCCGCACTGTCGGAGGGGCAGTACTGAGGGAGTGACGCACTGTCGGAGGGGCAGTACTGAGGGAGCGCCGTACTGTCGGAGGGGCAGTACTGAGGGAGTGCCGCACTATCGGAGGGGCAGTACTGAGGGAGTGCCTTACTGTCGGAGGGGCAGTACTGAGGGAGTGCCGCACTATCGGAGGGGCAGTACTGAGGGAGTGCCTTACTGTCGGAGGGGCAGTACTGAGGGAGCCCCGCACTGTCGGAGGGGCAGTACTGAGGGAGCGCCGCACTGTCGGAGGGGCAGTACTGAGGGAGCGCCGCACTGTCGGAGGGGCAGTACTGAGGGAGCGCCGCACTGTCGGAGGGGCAGTACTGAGGGAGCGCCGCACTGTCGGAGGGGCAGTACTGAGGGAGCGCCGTACTGTCGGAGGGGCAGTACTGAGGGAGTGCCGCACTGTCGGAGGGGCAGTACTGAGGGAGTGCCGCACTGTCGGAGGGGCAGAACTGAGGGAGTGCCGTACTGCGCTGTCGGAGGGACAGGACTGAGGGAGTGCTGCACTGTCGGAGGGGCGGTACTGAGGGAGCGCCGCACTGTCGGAGGGGCTGTCCTGAGGGAGCGCCGCACTGTCGGAGGGGCAGTACTGAGGGAGCGCCGCACTGTCGGAGGGGCAGTACTGAGGGAGCGCTGCACTGTCGGAGAGGCAGTACTGAGGGAGTGCCGCACTGTCGGAGGGGCAGTACTGAGGGAGGGCCGCACTGTCGGAGGGGCAGTACTGAGGGAGCGCCGCACTGTCGGAGGGGCATTACTGAGGGAGCGCCGCACTGTCGGAGGGTCAGTACTGAGGGAGTGCCGTACTGCGCTGTTGGAGGGACAGTACTGAGGGAGTGCCGCACTGTCGGAGGGGCAGTACTGAGGGAGAGCCGCAGTGTCGGAGGGGCAGTACTGAGGGAGCGCCGTACTGTCGGAGGGGCAGTATTGAGGGAGCCCCGCACTGTCGGAGGGGCAGTACTGAGGGAGCCCCGCACTGTCGGAGGTGCACTACTGAGGGAGCCCCGCACTGTCGGAGGGGCAGTACTGAGGGGGCGCCGCACTGTCGGAGGGGCAGTACTGAGGGAGTGCCGCACTGTCGGAGGGGCCGTACTGAGGGAGTGCCGCACTGTCGGAGAGGCAGTACTGAGGGAGCGCCGCACTGTCGGAGGGGCAGTACTGAGGGAGCGCCGTACTGTCGGAGGGGCAGTATTGAGGGAGCCCCGCACTGTCGGAGGGGCAGTACTGAGGGAGCCCCGCACTGTCGGAGGGGCAGTACTGAGGGAGTGCCGCACTGTCGGAGGGGCTGTTCTGAGGGAGTGCTGCACTGTCGGAGGGGCAGTACTAAGGGAGCGCCGCACTGTCGGAGGGGCAGTACTGAGGGAGTGCCGTACTGCGCTGTTGGAGGGACAGTACTGAGGGAGTGCCGCACTGTCGGAGGGGCAGTACTGAGGGAGCGCCGCACTGTCGGAGGGGCAGTACTGAGGGAGCGCCGTACTGCTGAGGGGCAGTACTGAGGGAGTGCCGTACTGCGCTGTCGGAGGGGCAGTACTGAGGGAGCCCCGCACTGTCGGAGGGGCAGTACTGAGGGAGCGCCGCACTGTCGGAGGGGCAGTACTGAGGGAGCGCCGCACTGTCGGAGGGGCAGTACTGAGGGAGCGCCGCACTGTCGGAGGGGCTGCACTGAGGGAGCCCCGCACTGTCGGAGGAGCAGTACTGAGGGAGCGCCGCACTGTCGGAGGGGCAGTACTGAGGGAGCGCCGCACTGTCGGAGACGCAGTACTGAGGGAGTGCCGCACTGTCGCAGGGGCATTGCTGAGGGAGCGCCGCACTGTCGGAGGGTGCAGTACTGAGGGAGTGCCGTACTGCGCTGTTGGAGGGAGAGTACTGAGGGGGCGCCGCACTGTCGGAGGGACAGTACTGAGGGAGCCCCGCACTGTCGGAGGGACAGTACTGAGGGAGCCCCGCACTGTCGGAGGGGCAGCACTGAGGGAGCCCCGCACTGTCGGAGGGGCAGTACTGAGGGAGCGCCGCACTGTCGGAGCGACAGTACTGAGGGAGCCCCGCACTGTCGGAGGGGCAGTACTGAGGGAGTGCCGCACTGTCGGAGGGGCAGTACTGAGGGAGCCCCGTACTGTCGGTGGGGCAGTACTGAGGGAGCCCCGCACTGTCGGAGGGGCAGTACTGAGGGAGTGCCGCACTGTCGGAGGGGCAGTACTGAGGCAGCGCCGCACTGTCGGAGGGGCAGTACTGAGGGGGCGCCGCACTGTCGGAGGGGCAGTACTGAGGGAGCGCCGCACTGTCGGAGGGGCGGAACTGAGAGAGCCCCGCACTGTCGGAGGGGCAGTACTGAGGGAGCCCCGCACTGTCGCAGGGGCAGTACTGAGGGAGCGCCGCACTGTCGGAGGGGCAGTACTGAGGGAGCCCTGCACTGTCGGAGGGGCAGTACTGGGGGAGCCCTGCACTGTCGGAGGGGCAGTACTGAGGGGGCGCCGCACTGTCGGAGGGGCAGTACTGAGGGAGCCCCGCACTGTCGGAGGGGCGGTACTGAGGGGGCGCCGCACTGTCGGAGGGGCAGTACTGAGGGAGCCCCGCACTGTCGGAGGGGCAGTACTGAGGGAGCCCCGCACTGTCGGAGGGGCAGTACTGAGGGAGCTCCGCACTGTCGGAGGGGCAGTACTGAGGGAGTGCCGCACTGTCGGAGGGGCAGTACTGAGGGAGCCCCGTACTGCACTGTCGGAGGGGCAGTACTGAGGGAGCCCCGCACTGTCGGAGGGGCAGTACTGAGGGAGCCCCGCACTGTCGGAGGGGCAGTACTGAGGGAGCCCCGCACTGTCGGAGGGGCAGTACTGAGGGAGCCCCGTACTGCACTGTCGGAGGGGCAGTACTGAGGGAGCCCCGCACTGTCGGAGGGGCAGTACTGAGGGAGCGCCGCACTGTCGGAGGGGCAGTACTGAGGGAGCGCCGCACTGTCGGAGGGGCAGTACTGAGGGAGAGCCGCACTGTCGGAGGGGCAGTACTGAGGGAGCGCCGCACTGTCGGAGGGGCAGTACTGAGGGAGCGCCGTACTGTCGGAGGGGCAGTACTGAGGGAGTGCCGCACTGTCGGTGGGGCAGTACTGAGGGACCGCCGCACTGTCGGAGGGGCAGTACTGAGGGAGCGCCGCACTGACGGAGGGGCAGGACTGAGGGAGCGCCGCACTGTCGGAGGGGCTGTACTGAGGGAGTGCCGCACTGTCGGAGGGGCAGTACTGAGGGAGCCCCGCACTGTCGGAGGGGCGGTACTGAGGGAGCCCCGCACTGTCGGAGGGGCAGTACTGAGGGGGCGCCGCACTGTCGGAGGGGAAGTACTGAGGGAGTGCCGTACTGTCGGAGGGGCAGTACTGAGGGAGTGCCGTACTGTCGGAGGGGCAGTACTGAGGGAGCCCCGCACTGTCGGAGGGGCAGTACTGAGGGAGTGACGCACTGTCGGAGGGGCAGTACTGAGGGAGTGCCGTACTGTCGGAGGGGCAGTACTGAGGGACCGCCGCACTGTCGCAGGGGCAGTACTGAGGGAGCGCCGCACTGTCGGAGGGGCAGTACTGAGGGAGCGCCGCACTGTCGGAGGGGCAGTACTGAGGGAGCCCCGCACTGTCGGAGGGGCAGTACTGAAGGAGCCCCGCACTGTCGGAGGGGCAGTACTGAGGGAGTGCCGCACTGTCGGAGGGGCAGTACTGAGGGAGCGCCGCACTGTCGGAGGGGCAGAACTGAGGGAGTGCCGCACTGTCGGAGGGGCAGTACTGAGGGAGTGCCGTACTGCGCTGTCGGAGGGACAGGACTGAGGGAGTGCCGCACTGTCGGAGGGGCAGTACTGAGGGAGGGCCGCACTGTCGGAGGGGCAGTACTGAGGGAGCGCTGCACTGTCGGAGAGGCAGTACTGAGGGAGTGCCGCACTGTCGGAGGGGCAGTACTGAGGGAGGGCCGCACTGTCGGAGGGGCAGTACTGAGGGAGCGCCGCACTGTCGGAGGGGCATTACTGAGGGAGCGCCGCACTGTCGGAGGGTCAGTACTGAGGGAGTGCCGTACTGCGCTGTTGGAGGGACAGTACTGAGGGAGTGCCGCACTGTCGGAGGGGCAGTACTGAGGGAGAGCCGCACTGTCGGAGGGGCAGTACTGAGGGAGCGCCGTACTGTCGGAGGGGCAGTATTGAGGGAGCCCCGCACTGTCGGAGGGGCAGTACTGAGGGAGCGCCGCACTGTCGGAGGGGCAGTACTGAGGGAGTGCCGCACTGTCGGAGGGGCAGTACTGAGGGAGCGCCGCATTGTCGGAGGGGCAGTACTGAGGGAGCGCCGCACTGTCGGAGGGGCAGTACTGAGGGAGCGCCGCACTGTCGGAGGGGCAGTACTGAGGGAGCGCCGTACTGTCGGAGGGGCGGTACTGAGGGACCGCCGCACTGTCGGAGGGGCAATACTGAGGGAGCCCCGCACTGTCGGAGGGGCAGTACTGCACTGTCGGAGGGGCAATACTGAGGGAGCGCCGCACTGTCGGAGGGGCAGTACTGAGGGAGCGCCGTACTGTCGGAGGGGCAGTACTGAAGGAGCCCCGCACTGTCGGAGGGGCAATACTGAGGGAGCCCCGCACTGTCGGAGGGGCAGTACTGAGGGAGCCCCGCACTGTCGGAGGGGCAGTACTGAGGGAGCCCCGCACTGTCGGAGGGGCAGTACTGAGGGAGTGCCGCACTGTCGGAGGGGCAGTACTGAGGGAGCGCCGCACTGTCGGAGGGGCAGTACTGAGGGAGCGCCGCACTGTCGGAGGGGCAGTACTGAGGGAGCGCCATACTGTCGGAGGGGCGGTACTGAGGGACCGCCGCACTGTCGGAGGGGCAGGACTGAGGGAGTGCCGCACTGTCGGTGGGGCCGTACTGAGGGACCGCCGCACTGTCGGAGGGGCAGTACTGAGGGAGCGCCGCACTGTCGGAGGGGCAGGACTGAGGGAGCGCCGCACTGTCGGAGGGGCTGTACTGAGGGAGTGCCGCACTGTCGGAGGGGCAGTACTGAGGGAGAGCCGCACTGTCGGAGGGGCAGTACTGAGGGAGCCCCGCACTGTCGGAGGGGCAGTACTGAGGGAGCGCCGCACTGTCGGAGGGGCAGTACTGAGGGAGCGCCGCACTGTCGGAGGGGCAGTACTGAGGGAGCGCCGTACTGTCGGAGGGGCAGTACTGAGGGAGCGCCGCACTGTCGGAGGGGCAGTACTGAGGGAGTGCCGCACTGTCGGTGGGGCAGTACTGAGGGACCGCCGCACTGTCGGAGGGGCAGTACTGAGGGAGCGCCGCACTGTCGGAGGGGCAGGACTGAGGGAGCGCCGCACTGTCGGAGGGGCTGTACTGAGGGAGTGCCGTACTGCGCTGTCGGAGGGGCAGTACTGAGGGAGCCCCGCACTGTCGGAGGGGCAGTACTGAGGGAGCACCGCACTGTCGGAGGGGCAGTACTGAGGGGGCGCCGCACTGTCGGAGGGGAAGTACTGAGGGAGTGCCGTACTGTCGGAGGGGCAGTACTGAGGGAGCGCCGTACTGTCGGAGGGGCAGTACTGAGGGAGTGCCGTACTGTCGGAGGGGAAGTACTGAGGGAGTGCCGTACTGTCGGAGGGGCAGTACTGAGGGAGCGCCGTACTGTCGGAGGGGCAGTACTGAGGGAGTGCCGTACTGTCGGAGGGGCAGTACTGAGGGAGCGCTGCACTGTCGGAGGGGCAGTACTGAGGGAGTGCCGTACTGTCGGAGGGGCAGTACTGAGGGAGGGCCGTACTGTCGGAGGGGCAGTACTGAGGGAGTGCCGTACTGTCGGAGGGGCAGTACTGAGGGAGTGCCGTACTGTCGGAGGGGCAGTACTGAGGGAGTGCCGTACTGTCGGAGGGGCAGTACTGAGGGAGTGCCGCACTGTCGGAGGGGCAGTACTGAGGGAGCGCCGCACTGTCGGAGGGGCAGTACTGAGGGAGCGCCGTACTGCGCTGTCGGAGGGACAGGACTGAGGGAGTGCTGCACTGTCGGAGGGGCGGTACTGAGGGAGCGCCGCACTGTCGGAGGGGCTGTCCTGAGGGAGCGCTGCACTGTCGGAGGGGCAGTACTGAGGGAGCGCCGCACTGTCGGAGGGGCAGTACTGAGGGAGCGCTGCACTGTCGGAGGGGCAGTACTGAGGGAGCGCCGCACTGTCGGAGGGGCAGTACTGAGGGAGCGCCGCACTGTCGGAGGGGCTGTCCTGAGGGAGCGCTGCACTGTCGGAGGGGCAGTACTGAGGGAGCGCCGCACTGTCGGAGGGGCAGTACTGAGGGAGTGCCGCACTGTCGGAGAGGCAGTACTGAGGGAGCGCTGCACTGTCGGAGAGGCAGTACTGAGGGAGTGCCGCACTGTCGGAGGGGCAGTACTGAGGGAGCGCTGCACTGTCGGAGAGGCAGTACTGAGGGAGTGCCGCACTGTCGGAGGGGCAGTACTGAGGGAGGGCCGCACTGTCGGAGGGGCAGTACTGAGGGAGCGCCGCACTGTCGGAGGGGCATTACTGAGGGAGCGCCGCACTGTCGGAGGGTCAGTACTGAGGGAGCGCCGTACTGTCGGAGGGGCAGTACTGAGGGAGCGCCGCACTGTCGGAGGGGCAGTACTGAGGGAGCCCCGCACTGTCGGAGGGGCAGTACTGAGGGAGTGCCGCAGTGTCGGAGGGGCAGTACTGAGGGAGTGCCGCAGTGTCGGAGGGGCAGTACTGAGGGAGTGCTGCACTGTCGCAGGGGCAGTACTGAGGGAGGGCCGCACTGTCGGAGGGGCAGTACTGAGGGAGCGACGCACTGTCGGAGGGGCATTGCTGAGGGAGCGCCGCACTGTCGGAGGGGCAGTACTGAGGGAGTGCCGTACTGCGCTGTTGGAGGGAGAGTACTGAGGGAGTGCCGCACTGTCGGAGGGGCAGTACTGAGGGAGTGCCGCACTGTCGGAGGGGCAGTACTGAGGGAGTGCCGCACTGTCGGAGGGGCAATACTGAGGGAGTGCCGTACTGTCGGAGGGGCAGTACTGAGGGAGCCCCGCACTGTCGGAGGGGCAGTACTGAAGGAGCGCCGCACTGTCGGAGGGGCTGTACTGAGGGAGCCCCGCACTGTCGGAGGGGCAGTACTGAGGGAGTGCCGCACTGTCGGAGGGGCAGTACTGAGGGAGTGCCGCACTGTCGGAGGGGCAGAACTGAGGGAGTGCCGTACTGCGCTGTCGGAGGGACAGGACTGAGGGAGTGCTGCACTGTCGGAGGGGCGGTACTGAGGGAGCGCCGCACTGTCGGAGGGGCTGTCCTGAGGGAGCGCCGCACTGTCGGAGGGGCAGTACTGAGGGAGCGCCGCACTGTCGGAGGGGCAGTACTGAGGGAGCGCTGCACTGTCGGAGAGGCAGTACTGAGGGAGTGCCGCACTGTCGGAGGGGCAGTACTGAGGGAGGGCCGCACTGTCGGAGGGGCAGTACTGAGGGAGCGCCGCACTGTCGGAGGGGCATTACTGAGGGAGCGCCGCACTGTCGGAGGGTCAGTACTGAGGGAGTGCCGTACTGCGCTGTTGGAGGGACAGTACTGAGGGAGTGCCGCACTGTCGGAGGGGCAGTACTGAGGGAGAGCCGCACTGTCGGAGGGGCAGTACTGAGGGAGCGCCGTACTGTCGGAGGGGCAGTATTGAGGGAGCCCCGCACTGTCGGAGGGGCAGTACTGAGGGAGAGCCGCACTGTCGGAGGGGCAGTACTGAGGGAGCGCCGTACTGTCGGAGGGGCAGTATTGAGGGAGCCCCGCACTGTCGAAGGGGCAGTACTGAGGGAGCCCCGCACTGTCGGAGGTGCACTACTGAGGGAGCCCCGCACTGTCGGAGGGGCAGTACTGAGGGGGCGCCGCACTGTCGGAGGGGCAGTACTGAGGGAGTGCCGCACTGTTGAAGGGCCAGTACTGAGGGAGTGCCGCACTGTCGGAGGGGCCGTACTGAGGGAGTGCCGCACTGTCGGAGGGGCAGTACTGAGGGAGTGCCGTACTGCGCTGTCGGAGGGGCAGTACTGAGGGAGTGCCGCACTGTCGGAGGGGCAGTACTGAGGGAGCGCCGTACTGTCGGAGGGGCAGTATTGAGGGAGCCCCGCACTGTCGGAGGGGCAGTACTGAGGGAGCCCCGCACTGTCGGATGGGCACTACTGAGGGAGCCCCGCACTGTCGGAGGGGCAGTACTGAGGGAGTGCCGCACTGTCGAAGGGGCAGTACTGAGGGAGTGCCGCACTGTCGGAGGGGCAGTACTGAGGGAGTGCCGCACTGTCGGAGGGGCAGTACTGAGGGAGTGCCGCACTGTCGGAGGGGCAGTACTGAGGGAGTGCTGCACTGTCGGAGGGGCGGTACTGAGGGAGCCTCGCACTGTCGGAGGGGCAGTACTGAGGGAGTGCCGCAATGTCGGAGGGGCAGTACTGAGGGGGCGCCCTACTGCTGAGGGGCAGTACTGAGGGAGCCCCGCACTGTCGGAGGGGCAGTACTGAGGGAGTGCCGCACTGTCGGAGGGGCTGTTCTGAGGGAGTGCTGCACTGTCGGAGGGGCAGTACTGAGGGAGTGCCGCACTGTCGGAGGGGCTGTTCTGAGGGAGTGCTGCACTGTCGGAGGGGCAGTACTGAGGGAGCGCCGCACTGTCGGAGGGGCAGTACTGAGGGAGTGCCGTACTGCGCTGTTGGAGGGACAGTACTGAGGGAGTGCCGCACTGTCGGAGGGGCAGTACTGAGGGAGCGCCGCACTGTCGGAGGGGCAGTACTGAGGGAGCGCCGTACTGCTGAGGGGCAGTACTGAGGGAGTGCCGTACTGCGCTGTCGGAGGGACAGTACTGAGGGAGTGCCGCACTGTCGGAGGGGCAGTACTGAGGGAGCGCCGCACTGTCGGAGGGGCAGTACTGAGGGAGCCCCGCACTGTTGGAGGGGCAGTACTGAGGGAGTGCCGTACTGCGCTGTCGGAGGGGCAGTACTGAGGGAGCCCCGCACTGTCGGAGGGGCGGTACTGAGGGAGCCCCGCACTGTCGGAGGGGCAGTACTGAGGGAGTGCCGCACTGTCGGAGGGGCAGTACTGAGGGAGTGCCGCACTGTCGGAGGGGCAGTACTGAGGGAGCGCCGTACTGTCGGAGGGGCAGTACTGAGGGAGCGCCGCACTGTCGGAGGGGCAGTACTGAGGGAGCCCCGCACTGTCGGAGGGGCAGTACTGAGGGAGACCCGCACTGTCAGAGGGGCAGTACTGAGGGAGCCCCGCACTGTCGGAGGGGCAGTACTGAGGGAGTGCCGCACTGTCGGAGGGGCAGTACTGAGGGAGCACCGCACTGTCGGAGGGGCAGTACTGAGGGAGTGCCGCACTGTCGGAGGGGCAGTACTGAGGGAGTGCCGCACTGTCGGCGGGGCAGTACTGAGGGAGTGCCGCACTGTCGGAGCGGCAGTACTGAGGGAGTGCCGCACTGTCGGAGGGGCAGTACTGAGGGGGCGCCCCACTGCTGAGGGGCAGTACTGAGGGAGCCCCGCACTGTCGGAGGGGCAGTACTGAGGGAGCCCCGCACTGTCGGAGGGGCAGTACTGAGGGAGCCCCGCACTGTCGGAGGGGCAGTACTGAGGGAGTGCCGCACTGTCGGAGGGGCAATACTGAGGGAGCCCCGCACTGTCGGAGGTGCAATACTGAGGGAGCCCCGCACTGTCGGAGGGGCAGTACTGAGGGGGCGCCGCATTGTCGGAGGGGCAGTACTGAGGGAGTGCCGCACTGTCGGAGGGGCAGTACTGAGGGAGTGCCGTACTGTCGGAGGGGCAGTACTGAGGGAGCGCCGCACTGTCGGAGGGGCAGTACTGAGGGAGCGCCGCACTGTCGGAGGGGCAGTACTGAGGGAGCGCCGTACTGTCGGAGGGGCAGTACTGAGGGAGCGCCGCACTGTTGGAGGGGCAGTACTGAGGGAGTGCCGTACTGCGCTGTCGGAGGGGCAGTACTGAGGGAGCCCCGCACTGTCGGAGGGGCGGTACTGAGGGAGCCCCGCACTGTCGGAGGGGCAGTACTGAGGGAGCCCCGCACTGTCGGAGGGGCAGTACTGAGGGAGTGCCGCACTGTCGGAAGGGCAGTACTGAGGGAGCCCCGCACAGTCGGAGGGGCAGTACTGAGGGAGCGCCGCACTGTCGGAGGGGCAGTACTGATGGAGTGCCGTACTGCGCTGTTGCAGGGACAGTGCTGAGGGAGTGCCGCACTGTCGGAGGGGCAGTACTGAGGGAGTGCCGCACTGTCGGAGGGGCAGTACTGAGGGAGCGCCGTACTGTCGGAGGGGCAGTACTGAGGGAGCGCCGCACTGTCGGAGGGGCAGTACTGAGGGAGCCCCGCACTGTCGGAGGGGCAGTACTGAGGGAGACCCGCACTGTCAGAGGGGCAGTACTGAGGGAGCCCCGCACTGTCGGAGGGGCAGTACTGAGGGAGTGCCGCACTGTCGGAGGGCCAGTACTGAGGGAGTGCCGCACTGTCGGAGGGGCAGTACTGAGGGAGTGCCGCACTGTCGGAGGGGCAGTACTGAGGGAGTGCCGCACTGTCGGCGGGGCAGTACTGAGGGAGTGCCGCACTGTCGGAGCGGCAGTACTGAGGGAGTGCCGCACTGTCGGAGGGGCAGTACTGAGGGGGCGCCCCACTGCTGAGGGGCAGTACTGAGGGAGCCCCGCACTGTCGGAGGGGCAGTACTGAGGGAGCCCCGCACTGTCGGAGGGGCAGTACTGAGGGAGCCCCGCACTGTCGGAGGGGCAGTACTGAGGGAGTGCCGCACTGTCGGAGGGGCAATACTGAGGGAGCCCCGCACTGTCGGAGGTGCAATACTGAGGGAGCCCCGCACTGTCGGAGGGGCAGTACTGAGGGGGCGCCGCATTGTCGGAGGGGCAGTACTGAGGGAGTGCCGCACTGTCGGAGGGGCAGTACTGAGGGAGTGCCGTACTGTCGGAGGGGCAGTACTGAGGGAGCGCCGCACTGTCGGAGGGGCAGTACTGAGGGAGCGCCGCACTGTCGGAGGGGCAGTACTGAGGGAGCGCCGTACTGTCGGAGGGGCAGTACTGAGGGAGCGCCGCACTGTCGGAGGGGCAGTACTGAGGGAGCGCCGCACTGTCGGAGGGGCGGTACTGAGGGAGCCCCGCACTGTCGGAGGGGCGGTACTGAGGGGGCGCCGCACTGTCGGAGGGGCAGTACTGAGGGAGCTCCGTACTGCACTGTCGGAGGGGCAGTACTGAGGGAGCGCCGCACTGTCGGAGGGACAGTACTGAGGGAGCCCCGCACTGTCGGAGGGGCAGTACTGAGGGAGCCCCGCACTGTCGGAGGGGCAGTACTGAGGGAGCGCCGCACTGTCGGAGGGACAGTACTGAGGGAGCCCCGCACTGTCGGAGGGACAGTACTGAGGGAGCCCCGCACTGTCGGAGGGGCAGTACTGAGGGAGTGCCGCACTGTCGGAGGGGCAGTACTGAGGGAGCCCCGTACTGTCGGTGGGGCAGTACTGAGGGAGCCCCGCACTGTCGGAGGGGCAGTACTGAGGGAGCCCCGCACTGTCGGAGGGGCAGTACTGAGGGAGTGCCGCACTGTCGGAGGGGCAGTACTGAGGGAGTGCCGCACTGTCGGAGGGGCAGTACTGAGGGAGTGCCGCACTGTCGGAGGGGCAGTACTGAGGGAGTGCCGCACTGTCGCAGGGGCAATACTGAGGGAGTGCCGTACTGTCGGAGGGGCAGTACTGAGGGGGCGCCGCACGGTCGGAGGGGCGGAACTGAGAGAGCCCCGCACTGTCGGAGGGGCAGTACTGAGGGAGCCCCGCACTGTTGGAGGGGCAATACTGGGGGAGCCCTGCACTGTCGGAGGGGCAGTACTGAGGGGGTGCCGCACTGTCGGAGGGGCAGTACTGAGGGAGCCCCGCACTGTCGGAGGGGCGGTACTGAGGGGGCGCCGCACTGTCGGAGGGGCAGTACTGAGGGAGCCCCGCACTGTCGGAGGGGCAGTACTGAGGGAGCCCCGCACTGTCGGAGGGGCAGTACTGAGGGAGCTCCGCACTGTCGGAGGGGCAGTACTGAGGGAGTGCCGCACTGTCGGAGGGGCAGTACTGAGGGAGCCCCGTACTGCACTGTCGGAGGGGCAGTACTGAGGGAGCCCCGTACTGCACTGTCGGAGGGGCAGTACTGAGGGAGCCCCGCACTGTCGGAGGGGCAGTACTGAGGGAGCCCCGCACTGTCGGAGGGGCAGTACTGAGGGAGCCCCGCACTGTCGGAGGGGCAGTACTGAGGGAGCCCCGCACTGTCGGAGGGGCAGTACTGAGGGAGCGCCGCACTGTCGGAGGGGCAATACTGAGGGAGCGCCGCACTGTCGGAGGGGCAGTGCTGAGGGAGAGCCGCACTGTCGGAGGGGCAGTACTGAGGGAGCGCCGCACTGTCGGAGGGGCAGTACTGAGGGAGCGCCGTACTGTCGGAGGGGCAGTACTGAGGGAGTGCCGCACTGTCGGTGGGGCAGTACTGAGGGACCGCCGCACTGTCGGAGGGGCAGTACTGAGGGAGTGCCGTACTGCGCTGTCGGAGGGGCAGTACTGAGGGAGCCCCGCACTGTCGGAGGGGCGGTACTGAGGGAGCCCCGCACTGTCGGAGGGGCAGTACTGAGGGGGCGCCGCACTGTCGGAGGGGAAGTACTGAGGGAGTGCCGTACTGTCGGAGGGGCAGTACTGAGGGAGCGCCGTACTGTCGGGGGGGCAGTACTGAGGGAGCGCCGCACTGTCGGAGGGGCAGTACTGAGGGAGCGCCGCACTGTCGGAGGGGCAGTACTGAGGGAGTGCCGCACTGTCGCAGGGGCAGTACTGAGGGAGTGCCGCACTGTCGCAGGGGCAGTACTGAGGGAGCGCCGCACTGTCGGAGGGGCAGTACTGAGGGAGCGACGCACTGTCGGAGGGGCATTGCTGAGGGAGCGCCGCACTGTCGGAGGGGCAGTACTGAGGGAGTGCCGTACTGCGCTGTTGGAGGGAGAGTACTGAGGGAGTGCCGCACTGTCGGAGGGGCAGTACTGAGGGAGTGCCGCACTGTCGGAGGGGCAGTACTGAGGGAACGCCGTACTGTCGGAGGGGCAGTACTGAGGGAGCCCCGCACTGTCGGAGGGGCACTACTGAGGGGGCGCCGTACTGTCGGAGGGGCAGAACTGAGGGAGTGCCGCACTGTCGGAGGGGCAGTACTGAGGGAGCGCCGCACTGTCGGAGGGGCAGTACTGAGGGAGTGCTGCACTGTCGGAGGGGCAGTACTGAGGGAGCGCCGCACTGTCGGAGGGGCAGTACTGAGGGAGAGCCGCACTGTCGGAGGGGCAGGACTGAGGGAGTGCCGCACTGTCGGAGGGGCAGTACTGAGGGAGTGCCGCACTGTCGGAGGGGCAGTACTGAGGGAGCGCCGCACTGTCGGAGGGGCAGTACTGAGGGAGTGCCGCACTGTCGGAGGGGCACTACTGAGGGGGCGCCGCACTGTCGGAGGGGCAGTACTGAGGGAGTGCCGCACTGTCGGAGGGGCAGTACTGAGGGAGTGCCGCACTGTCGGAGGGGCAGTACTGAGGGAGTGCCGCACTGTCGGAGGGGCAGTACTCAGGGAGTGCCGCACTGTCGGAGGGGCAGTACTGAGGGAGTGCCGCACTGTCGGAGGTGCGGTACTGAGGGTGCCTCGCACTGTCGGAGGGGCAGTACTGAGGGAGTGCCGCAATGTTGGAGGGGCAGTACTGAGGGGGCGCCCTACTGCTGAGGGGCAGTACTGAGGGAGCCCCGCACTGTCGGAGGGGCAGTACTGAGGGAGTGCCGCACTGTCGGAGGGGCAGTACTGAGGGAGCCCCGCACTGTCGGAGGGGCAGTACTGAGGGAGCCCCGTACTGCGCTGTCGGAGGGGCAGTACTGAGGGAGCCCCGCACTGTCGGAGGGGCAGTACTGAGGGAGCCCCGCACTGTCGGAGGGGCGGTACTGAGGGGGCGCCGCACTGTCGGAGGGGCAGTACTGAGGGAGCCCCGCACTGTCGGAGGGGCAGTACTGAGGGAGCCCCGCACTGTCGGAGGGGCAGTACTGAGGGAGCCCCGCATTGTCGGAGGGGCAGTACTGAGGGAGCGCCGCACTGTCGGAGGGGCAGTACTGAGGGAGCCCCGTACTGCACTGTCGGAGGGGCAGTACTGAGGGAGCCCCGCACTGTCGGAGGGGCAGTACTGAGGGAGTGCCGCACTGTCGGAGGGGCAGTACTGAGGGAGCCCCGCACTGCCGGAGGGGCAGTACTGAGGGAACGACGCACTGTCGGAGGGGCAGTACTGAGGGAGTGCCGCACTGTCGGAGGGGCAGTACTGAGGGAGTGCCGCACTGTCGGAGGGGCAATACTGAGGGAGCGCCGCACTGTCGGAGGGGCAGTACTGAGGGAGCGCCGTACTGTCGGAGGGGCAGTACTGAGGGGGCGCCGGACTGTCGGAGGGACAGTACTGAGGGAGCGCCGTACTGTCGGAGGGGCAGTACTGAGGGAGCCCCGCACTGTCGGAGGGGCAGTACTGAGGGAGCGCCGCACTGTCGGAGGGGCAGTACTGAGGGAGCGCCGCACTGTCGGAGGGGCAGTACTGAGGGAGTGCCGTACTGCGCTGTCGGAGGGACAGGACTGAGGGAGTGCTGCACTGTCGGAGGGGCAGTACTGAGGGAGCGCCGCACTGTCGGAGGGGCGGTACTGAGGGAGCGCCGCACTGTCGGAGGGGCAGTACTGAGGGAGTGCCGCACTGTCGGAGGGGCAGTACTGAGGGAGCGCCGCACTGTCGGAGGGGCAGTACTGAGGGAGTGCCGCACTGTCGGAGGGGCAGTACTGAGGGAGCGCCGCACTGTCGGAGGGGCAGTACTGAGGGAGCGCCGCAATGTCGGAGGGGCAGTACTGAGGGAGCGCCGCACTGTCGGAGGGGCAGTACTGAGGGAGCCCCGCACTGTCGGAGGGGCAGTACTGAGGGAGCCCCGCATTGTCGGAGGGGCAGTACTGAGGGAGCGCCGCACTGTCGGAGGGGCAGTACTGAGGGAGCCCCGTACTGCACTGTCGGAGGGGCAGTACTGAGGGAGCCCCGCACTGTCGGAGGGGCAGTACTGAGGGAGCCCCGCACTGTCGGAGGGGCAGTACTGAGGGAGCGCCGCACTGTCGGAGGGGCAGTACTGAGGGAACGCCGCACTGTCGGAGGGGCAGTACTGAGGGAACGCCGCACTGTCGGAGGGGCAGTACTGAGGGAGCCCCGCACTGTCGGAGGGGCAGTACTGAGGGAGCGCCGCACTGTCGGAGGGGCAGTACTGAGGGAGCGCCGTACTGTCGGAGGGGCAGTACTGAGGGAGCGCCGCACTGTCGGTGGGGCTGTACTGAGGGAGTGCCGTACTGCACTGTCGGAGGGGCAGTACTGAGGGAATGCCGTACTGCACTGTCGGAGGGGCAGTACTGAGGGAGAGCCGCACTGTCGGAGGGGCAGTACTGAGGGAGAGCCGCACTGTCGGAGGGGCAATACTGAGGGAGCGCCGCACTGTTGGAGGGGCAGTACTGAGGGAGCGCCGTACTGTCGGAGGGGCAGCACTGAGGGAGCGCCGCACTGTCGGTGGGGCTGTACTGAGGGAGTGCGGCACTGCGCTGTCGGAGGGGCAGTACTGAGGGAGTGCTGCACTGTCGGAGGGGCAGTACTGAGGGAGCGCCGCACTGTCGGAGGGGCAGTACTGAGGGAGCGCCGCACTGTCGGAGGGGCAGTACTGAGGGAGTGCCGTACTGCACTGTCGGAGGGGCAGTACTGAGGGAGTGCCGCACTGTCGGAGGGGCAGTACTGAGGGAGTGCCGCTCTGTCGGAGGGGCAGTACTGAGGGAGTGCCGCACTGTCGGAGGGGCAGTACTGAGGGAGTGCCGCACTGTTGGAGGGGCAGTACTGAGGGAGTGCCGCACTGTCGGAGGGGCAGGACTGAGGGAGTGCCGCACTGTCGGAGGGGCGGTACTGAGGGAGTGCCGCACTGTTGGAGGGGCAGTACTGAGGGAGTGCTGCAATGTCGGAGGGGCAGTACTGAGGGGGCGCCCTACTGCTGAGGGGCAGTACTGAGGGAGCCCCGCACTGTCGGAGGGGCAGTACTGAGGGAGCCCCGTACTGCACTGTCGGAGGGGCAGTACTGAGGGAGTGCTGCACTGTCGGAGGGGCAGTACTGAGGGAGTGCTGCACTGTCGGAGGGGCAGTACTGAGGGAGTGCCGCACTGTCGGAGGGGCAGTACTGAGGGAGCGCCGTACTGTCGGAGGGGCAGTACTGAGGGAGGGCCGTACTGTCGGAGGGGCAGTACTGAGGGAGCGCCGTACTGTCGGAGGGGCAGTACTGAGGGAGCGCCGCATGTCGGAGGGGCAGTACTGAGGGAGCGCCGCACTGCGCTGTCGGAGGGGCAGTACTGAGGGAGTGCTGCACTGTCGGAGGGGCAGTACTGAGGGAGTGCCGCACTGTCGGAGGGGCAGTACTGAGGGAGCGCCGCACTGTCGGAGTGGCAGTACTGAGGGAGTGCCGCACTTTCGGAGGGGCAGTACTGAGGGAGCGCCGCACTGTCGGAGGGGCAGTACTGAGGGAGCGCCGCACTGTCGGAGAGGCAGTACTGAGGGAGTGCCGCACTGTCGGAGGGGCAGTACTGAGGGAGGGCCGCACTGTCGGAGGGGCAGTACTGAGGGAGCGCCGCACTGTCGGAGGGGCAGTACTGAGGGAGCCCCGCACTGTCGGAGGGTCAGTACTGAGGGAGCGCCGCACTGTTGGAGGGGCAGTACTGAGGGAGCGCCGCACTGTCGGAGGGTCAGTACTGAGGGGGCGCCCTACTGCTGAGGGGCAGTACTGAGGGAGTGCCGTACTGTCGGAGGGGAAGTATTGAGGGAGCGCCGTACTGTCGGAGGGGCAGTACTGAGGGAGCGCCGTACTGTCGGAGGGGCAGTACTGAGGGAGCGCCGTACTGTCGGAGGGGAAGTACTGAGGGAGCCCCGTACTGTCGGAGGGGCAGTACTGAGGGAGCGCCGTACTGTCGGAGGGGAAGTACTGAGGGAGCGCCGTACTGTCGGAGGGGCAGTACTGAGGGAGCGCCGTACTGTCGGAGGGGCAGTACTGAGGGAGCGCCGCACTGTCGGAGGGGCAGTACTGAGGGAGTGCTGCACTGTCGGAGGGGCAGTACTGAGGGAGCCCCGTACTGCGCTGTCGGAGGGGCAGTACTGCGGGAGCCACGCACTGTCGGAGGGGCAGTACTGAGGGAGCCCCGCACTGTCGGAGGGGCAGTACTGAGGGAGTGCCGCACTGTCGGAGGGGCAGTACTGAGGGAGCCCCACACTGTCGGAGGGGCAGTACTGAGGGAGTGCTGCACTGTCGGAGGGGCAGTACTGAGGGAGTGCCACACTGTCGGAGGGGCAGTACTGAGGGAGCGCCGCACTGTCGGAGGGGCAGTACTGAGGGAGTGCCGCACTGTCGGAGGGGCAGTACTGAGGGAGTGCCGCACTGTCGAAGGGGCAGTACTGAGGGAGTGCCGCACTGTCGGAGGGGCAGTACTGAGGGAGTGCCGCACTGTCGAAGGGGCAGTACTGAGGGAGTGCCGCACTGTCGGAGGGGCAGTACTGAGGGAGCCCCGTACTGCACTGTCGGAGGGGCAGTACTGAGGGAGCCCCGTACTGCGCTGTCGGAGGGGCAGTACTGAGGGAGCGCCGCACTGTCGGAGGGGCAGTACTGAGGGAGCGCCGCACTGTCGGAGGGGCAGTACTGAGGGAGTGCTGCACTGTCGGAGGGGCAGTACTGAGGGAGTGCCGTACTGCGCTGTCGGAGGGGCAGTACTGCGGGAGCCACGCACTGTCGGAGGGGCAGTACTGAGGGAGCCCCGTACTGCACTGTCGGAGGGGCAGTACTGAGGGAGTGCCGCACTGTCGGAGGGGCAGTACTGAGGGAGCCCCGCACTGTCGGAGGGGCAGTACTGAGGGAGCGCCGCACTGTCGGAGGGGCAGTACTGAGGGAGCCCCACACTGTCGGAGGGGCAGTACTGAGGGAGTGCTGCACTGTCGGAGGGGCAGTACTGAGGGAGTGCCACACTGTCGGAGGGGCAGTACTGAGGGAGCGCCGCACTGTCAGAGGGGCAGTACTGAGGGAGTGCCGTACTGCACTGTCGGAGGGGCAGTACTGAGGGAGTGCCGCACTGTCGGAGGGGCAGTACTGAGGGAGTGCCGTACTGTCTGAGGGGAAGTACTGAGGGAGCGCCGTACTGTCGGAGGGGCAGTACTGAGGGAGCGCCGTACTGTCGGAGGGGCAGTACTGAGGGAGCGCCGCACTGTCGGAGGGGCAGTACTGAGGGAGTGCGGCACTGCGCTGTCGGAGGGGCAGTACTGAGGGAGTGCTGCACTGTCGGAGGGGCAGTACTGAGGGAGCGCCGCACTGTCGGAGGGGCAGTACTGAGGGAGTGCCGTACTGTCGGAGGGGCAGTACTGAGGGAGTGCCGCACTGTCGGAGGGGCAGTACTGAGGGAGTGCCGCACTGTCGGAGGGGCAGTACTGAGGGAGCGCCGCACTGTCGGAGGGGCAGTACTGAGGGAGTGCCGTACTGCACTGTCGGAGGGGCAGTACTGAGGGAGTGCCGCACTGTCGGAGGGGCAGTACTGAGGGAGTGCCGCTCTGTCGGAGGGGCAGTACTGAGGGAGTGCCGCACTGTCGGAGGGGCAGTACTGAGGGAGTGCCGCACTGTTGGAGGGGCAGTACTGAGGGAGTGCCGCACTGTCGGAGGGGCAGTACTGAGGGAGTGCCGCACTGTCGGAGGGGCGGTACTGAGGGAGTGCCGCACTGTTGGAGGGGCAGTACTGAGGGAGTGCTGCAATGTCGGAGGGGCAGTACTGAGGGGGCGCCCTACTGCTGAGGGGCAGTACTGAGGGAGCCCCGCACTGTCGGAGGGGCAGTACTGAGGGAGCCCCGTACTGCACTGTCGGAGGGGCAGTACTGAGGGAGTGCTGCACTGTCGGAGGGGCAGTACTGAGGGAGTGCTGCACTGTCGGAGGGGCAGTACTGAGGGAGTGCCGCACTGTCGGAGGGGCAGTACTGAGGGAGCGCCGTACTGTCGGAGGGGCAGTACTGAGGGAGGGCCGTACTGTCGGAGGGGCAGTACTGAGGGAGCGCCGTACTGTCGGAGGGGCAGTACTGAGGGAGCGCCGCATGTCGGAGGGGCAGTACTGAGGGAGCGCCGCACTGCGCTGTCGGAGGGGCAGTACTGAGGGAGTGCTGCACTGTCGGAGGGGCAGTACTGAGGGAGCGCCGCACTGTCGGAGGGGCAGTACTGAGGGAGTGCCGCACTGTCGGAGGGGCAGTACTGAGGGAGGGCCGCACTGTCGGAGGGGCAGTACTGAGGGAGCGCCGCACTGTCGGAGGGGCAGTACTGAGGGAGCCCCGCACTGTCGGAGGGGCAGTACTGAGGGAGCGCCGCACTGTCGGAGGGGCAGTACTGAGGGAGCCCCGCACTGTCGGAGGGGCAGTACTGAGGGAGTGCCGTACTGTCGGAGGGGCAGTACTGAGGGAGCGCCGCACTGTTGGAGGGGCAGTACTGAGGGAGCCCCGCACTGTCGGAGGGGCAGTACTGAGGGAGTGCCGTACTGTCGGAGGGGCAGTACTGAGGGAGCCCCGCACTGTCGGAGGGGCAGTACTGAGGGAGCGCCGCACTGTCGGAGGGTCAGTACTGAGGGGGCGCCCTACTGCTGAGGGGCAGTACTGAGGGAGTGCCGTACTGTCGGAGGGGAAGTATTGAGGGAGCGCCGTACTGTCGGAGGGGCAGTACTGAGGGAGCGGCGTACTGTCGGAGGGGAAGTACTGAGGGAGCGCCGTACTGTCGGAGGGGCAGTACTGAGGGAGCGCCGTACTGTCGGAGGGGCAGTACTGAGGGAGCGCCGCACTGTCGGAGGGGCAGTACTGAGGGAGTGCCGCACTGTCGGAGGGGCAGTACTGAGGGAGCGCCGTACTGTCGGAGGGGAAGTACTGAGGGAGCGCCGTACTGTCGGAGGGGCAGTACTGAGGGAGTGCCGCACTGTCGGAGGGGCAGTACTGAGGGAGCGCCGCACTGTCGGAGGGGCAGTACTGAGGGAGCGCGGCACTGCGCTGTCGGAGGGGCAGTACTGAGGGAGCGCCGTACTGCACTGTCTGAGGGGCAGTACTGAGGGAGTGCCGCACTGTCGGAGGGGCAGTACTGAGGGAGTGCCGCACTGTTGGAGGGGCAGTACTGAGGGAGTGCCGCACTGTTGGAGGGGCGGTACTGAGGGAGTGCCGCACTGTTGGAGGGGCAGTACTGAGGGAGTGCTGCAATGTCGGAGGGGCAGTACTGAGGGAGCCCCGCACTGTCGGAGGGGCAGTACTGAGGGAGCGCCGCACTGTCGGAGGGGCAGTACTGAGGGAGGGCCGTACTGTCGGAGGGGCAGTACTGAGGGAGCGCCGTACTGTCGGAGGGGCAGTACTGAGGGAGCGCCGCACTGTCGGAGGGGCAGTACTGAGGGAGCGCCGCACTGCGCTGTCGGAGGGGCAGTACTGAGGGAGTGCTGCACTGTCGGAGGGGCAGTACTGAGGGAGTGCCGCACTGTCGGAGGGGCAGTACTGAGGGAGCGCCGCACTGTCGGAGTGGCAGTACTGAGGGAGTGCCGCACTGTCGGAGGGGCAGTACTGAGGGAGCGCCGCACTGTCGGAGGGGCAGTACTGAGGGAGCGCCGCACTGTCGGAGAGGCAGTACTGAGGGAGTGCCGCACTGTCGGAGGGGCAGTACTGAGGGAGGGCCGCACTGTCGGAGGGGCAGTACTGAGGTAGCGCCGTACTGTCGGAGGGGCAGTACTGAGGGAGCCCCGCACTGTCGGAGGGGCAGTACTGAGGGACTGCCGCACTGTCGGAGGGGCAGTACTGAGGGAGTGCCGCACTGTCGGAGGGGCAGTACTGAGGGAGCCCCGCACTGTCGGAGAGGCAGTACTGAGGGAGTGCCGTACTGCACTGTCGGAGGGGCAGTACTGAGGGAGTGCCGCACTGTCGGAGGGGCAGTACTGAGGGAGTGCCGTACTGCACTGTCGGAGGGGCAGTACTGAGGGAGTGCCGCACTGTCGGAGGGGCAGTACTGAGGGAGCCCCGTACTGCACTGTCGGAGGGGCAGTACTGAGGGAGCCCCGCACTGTCGGAGGGGCAGTACTGAGGGAGTGCCGCACTGTCGGAGGGGCAGTACTGAGGGAGTGCTGCACTGTCGGAGGGGCAGTACTGAGGGAGCCCCGCACTGTCGGAGGGGCAGTACTGAGGGAGCCCCGCACTGTCGGAGGGGCAGTACTGAGGGAGTGCTGCACTGTCGGAGGGGCAGTACTGAGGGAGCCCCGCACTGTCGGAGGGGCAGTACTGAGGGAGTGCTGCACTGTCGGAGGGGCAGTACTGAGGGAGCCCCGCACTGTCGGAGGGGCAGTACTGAGGGAGCGCCGCACTGTCGGAGGGGCAGTACTGAGGGACTGCCGCACTGTCGGAGGGGCAGTACTGAGGGAGTGCCGTACTGTCGGAGGGGCAGTACTGAGGGAGCGCCGCACTGTCGGAGGGGCAGTACTGAGGGAGCCCCGCACTGTCGGAGGGGCAGTACTGAGGGAGCGCCGCACTGTCGGAGGGGCAGTACTGAGGGAGCGCCGCACTGTCGGAGGGGCAGTACTGAGGGAGCCCCGCACTGTCGGAGGTGCCATCTATCGGGATGAGTGTTGTCTGCCCTCTCGGGAGGATGTAAAAGATCCCGGGGCCACTATTTGGAAGAAGAGCGGGGGAGGGGGAGTTCTCCCCGGTGTCCTGGGGCCAATATTTATCCCTCGGCCAACATCTGGGACATTTTCATATTGCTGTGTGTGGGATCTTGCTGTGCGCAATTTGAGCCGTCGCCTTCCCCACATTACAACGGCGACCACGTGCCAAAAGTACTTCCTTGGCCGTGAAGCGCTTTGACACGTCCAGTGGTCGGGACAGGCACTATCTCAATGTAGGTGCTATTTTCCTTAAAGGACATTAATTGGACCAATTGGGAGTTTTAAATGGCAGTTAGGCACTTTCAGGGTGTAAATTTTCCCCAATATTTATTTGAGATTTATTAAATTAATTTAAATCAATTTAAATTTTTCACCAAGCTTTGGTGGGATTCGAACCCGCTTCCCAGGGTCCTGACCCTCACCAAGATGGCGGCCGCCGGCTTCGCCCGCCGCCGGCCTGCACGGGTGACCCGCCTTCCTTGCCCAAGATGGCGGCGCCTGCCTGAGCTAAAATGGCGGACGGGCGCACTCCCCGCGTTCACCGCCGACACAAGATGGCGGGGACGGCTCCCTTACCAAGATGGCGGGGCCGGGCCTTTCAGCCGGCACGTGCGCTTCTCCGCGCCCGGCCGCTGCACCAAGATGGCCGCGCGCCTGCGCGGTGAGCCGCCCCGCCGGCCGGGACGCGAGTGCGCAGGCGCGCGCGCGCGCGGTGGGTTGTGGGTAGGGGACGGCGTGTTGGTTGGAGAAGAAGCTCACCCGCCGCCATGTTGTGGGCCTCGCTGGCTGAAGATGGAGACGGCGGAGAAAGGCGGCTAGCGGGGGCCCCGAGGGAGCGGCAGAGGCCGGACCCGGTGGAACAGATGCGGGGACGCCGCCCGCCCCCGCTCCGGCGCTCAGCGGCAGCCCGGCGGCCGCCCAGACCGAGATATTCGGCGGCAAAGGCGGGCGGCCACGCCGCAGCCGCCGGCGGCCATCTTTGTGGCAGCCACTTCCGGTGGGGAAAGGGGGCGGGGCTTAACGACATGTCAATCAAAATGGACAAAGTAGCTCAAATCCTCAAATATCTCAAATAATATCCCAAATAATCCTCAAATATCACAAATAATGTCCCAAATAATCATCAAATATCACAAATAATGTCCCAAATATCACAAATAATGTCCCAAATATCACAAATAATCCTCAAATATCACAAATAATCCTCAAATATCACAAATAATGTCCCAAATATCACAAATAATCCTCAAATATCACAAATAATGTCCCAAATAATCCTCAAATATCACAAATAATGTCCCAAATATCCCAAATAATCCTCAAATATCTCAAATAATATCCCAAATAATCCTCAAATATCTCAAATAATATCCCAAATAATCCTCAAATATCACAAATAATGTCCCAAATATCACAAATAATGTCCCAAATATCACAAATAATCCTCAAATATCACAAATAATCCTCAAATATCACAAATAATGTCCCAAATATCACAAATAATCCTCAAATATCACAAATAATGTCCCAAATAATCCTCAAATATCACAAATAATGTCCCAAATATCACAAATAATCCTCAAATATCACAAATAATGTCCCAAATATCACAAATAATCCTCAAATATCACAAATAATGTCCCAAATAATCCTCAAATATCACAAATAATGTCCCAAATATCACAAATAATGTCCCAAATATCTCAAATATCACAAATAATCCTCAAATATCACAAATAATGTCCCAAATATCACAAATAATCCTCAAATATCACAAATAATGTCCCAAATATCTCAAATATCACAAATAATCCTCAAATATCACAAATAATGTCCCAAATATCTCAAATATCACAAATAATCCTCAAATATCACAAATAATGTCCCAAATATCACAAATAATCCTCAAATATCACAAATAATGTCCCAAATAATCCTCAAATATCACAAATAATGTCCCAAATAATCCTCAAATATCACAAATAATGTCCCAAATATCACAAATAATCCTCAAATATCACAAATAATGTCCCAAATATCACAAATAATCCTCAAATATCACAAATAATGTCCCAAATAATCCTCAAATATCACAAATAATGTCCCAAATATCACAAATAATCCTCAAATATCACAAATAATGTCCCAAATAATCCTCAAATATCACAAATAATGTCCCAAATATCTCAAATATCACAAATAATCCTCAAATATCACAAATAATGTCCCAAATATCACAAATAATCCTCAAATATCACAAATAATGTCCCAAATAATCCTCAAATATCACAAATAATGTCCCAAATAATCCTCAAATATCACAAATAATGTCCCAAATAATCCTCAAATATCACAAATATCACAAATAATGTCCCAAATATCACAAATAATGTCCCAAATAATCCTCAAATATCACAAATAATGTCCCAAATATCACAAATAATGTCCCAAATATCACAAATAATGTCCCAAATAATCCTCAAATATCACAAATAATGTCCCAAATAATCCTCAAATATCACAAATAATGTCCCAAATATCACAAATAATGTCCCAAATAATCCTCAAATATCACAAATAATGTCCCAAATAATCCTCAAATATCACAAATAATGTCCCAAATAATCCTCAAATATCACAAATAATGTCCCAAATATCACAAATAATGTCCCAAATAATCCTCAAATATCACAAATAATGTCCCAAATAATCCTCAAATATCACAAATAATGTCCCAAATAATCCTCAAATATCACAAATAATGTCCCAAATATCACAAATAATGTCCCAAATAATCATCAAATATCACAAATAATGTCCCAAATAATCCTCAAATATCACAAATAATGTCCCAAATAATACTCAAATATCACAAATAATCCTCAAATATCACAATAATGTCCCAAATAATCCTCAAATATCACAAATAATCCTCAAATATCTCAAATAATGTCCCAAATATCACAAATAATGTCCCAAATATCACAAATAATGTCCCAAATATCACAAATAATCCACAAATATCACAAATAATGTCCCAAATGTCCCAAATAATGTCCCACATAATCCTCAAATAATCCACAAATATCACAAATAATGTCCCAAATAATCCTCAAATATCACAAATAATGTCCCAAATAATCCTCAAATATCACAAATAATGTCCCAAATAATCCTCAAATAATCCTCAAATATCACAAATAATGTCCCAAATATCACAAATAATGTCCCAAATAATCCTCAAATATCACAAATAATGTCCCAAATATCACAAATAATGTCCCAAATAATCCTCAAATATCACAAATAATGTCCCAAATATCACAAATAATGTCCCAAATATCACAAATAATGACCCAAATAATCCTCAAATATCACAAATAATGTCCCAAATAATCCTCAAATATCACAAATAATGTCCCAAATATCACAAATAATGTCCCAAATAATCATCAAATATCACAAATAATGTCCCAAATAATCCTCAAATATCACAAATAATGTCCCAAATATCACAAATAATGTCCCAAATAATCATCAAATATCACAAATAATGTCCCAAATAATCCTCAAATATCACAAATAATGTCCCAAATATCACAAATAATGTCCCAAATAATCATCAAATATCACAAATAATGTCCCAAATAATCCTCAAATATCACAAATAATGTCCCAAATAATACTCAAATATCACAAATAATGTCCCAAATAATCCTCAAATATCACAAATAATGTCCCAAATATCACAAATAATCCTCAAATATCACAAATAATGTCCCAAATATCACAAATAATGTCCCAAATAATCCTCAAATATCACAAATAATGTCCCAAATATCACAAATAATCCTCAAATATCACAAATAATGTCCCAAATATCACAAATAATGTCCCAAATAATCCTCAAATATCACAAATAATGTCCCAAATAATCCTCAAATATCACAAATAATGTCCCAAATATCACAAATAATGTCCCAAATATCACAAATAATCCTTAAATATCACAAATAATGTCCCAAATACTCCTCAAATATCTCAAATAATGTCCCAAATAATCCTCAAATATCACAAATAATGTCCCAAATAATCCTCAAATATCACAAATAATGTCCCAAATATCACAAATAATGTCCCAAATATTACAAATAATGTCCCAAATAATAACTCAAATATCACAAATAATGTCCCAAATAATCCTCAAATATCTCAAATAATCCTCAAATATCACAAATAATGTCCCAAATATCACAAATAATGTCCCAAATATTACAAATAATGTCCCAAATAATCTTCAAATTATCTCAAATAATGTCCCAAATAATCCTCAAATATCACAAATAATCCTCAATTATCACAAATAATCCTCAAATATCTCAAATACTGTCCCAAATAATCCTCAAATATCACAAATAATGTCCCAAATAATCCTCAATTATCAAAAATAATGTCCCAAATAATCCTCAAATATCACAAATAATGTCCCAAATAATCCTCAAATATCACAAATAATGTCCCAAATAATCCTCAATTATCTAAAATAATGTCCCAAATAATCCTCAAATATCACAATTAATCCTCAATTATCACAAATAATCCTCAAATATCACAAATAATGTCCCAAATAATCCTCAAATATCACAAATAATGTCCCAAATAATCCTCAATTATCTCAAATAATGTCCCAAATAATCGTCAATTATCTCAAATAATGTCCCAAATAATCCTCAAATATCATAAATAATCCTCAATTATCACAAATAATCCTCAAATATCTCAAATACTGTCCCAAATAATCCTCAAATATCCCAAATAATGTCCCAAATAATCCTCAAATATCACAAATAATGACCCAAATAATCCTCAAATATCACAAATAATCCTCAAATATCACAAATAATGTCCCAAATAATCCTCAAATATCACAAATAATTCTCAAATATCACAAATAATCCTCAAATATCACAAATAATTCTCAAATATCACAAATAATGTCCCAAATAATCCTCAAATATCACAAATAATGTCCCAAATATCACAAATAATGTCCCAAATATCACAAATAATCCTTAAATATCTCAAATAATGTCCCAAATAATCCTCAAATATCACAAATAATTCTCAAATATCACAAATAATCCTCAAATATCACAAATAATCCTTAACTATCTCAAATAATGTCCCAAATAATCCTCATCACAAATAATGTCCCAAATATCACAAATAATGTCCCAAATAATGTCCCAAATATCACAAATAATCCTCAAATATCACAAATAATGTCCCAAATAATCCTCAAATATCACAAATAATCCTCAAATATCACAAATAATCCTCAAATATCTCAAATAATGTCCCAAATAATTCTCAAATATCACAAATAATGTCCCAAATAATCCTCAAATATCTCAAATAATGTCTCAAATAATTTTCAAATATCACAAATAATGTCCCAAATAATCCTCAAATATCTCAAATAATGTCCCAAATATCACAAATAATCCTTAAATATCACAAATAATGTCCCAAATAATCCTCAAATATCTCAAATAATGTCCCAAATATCACAAATAATCCTCAAATATCACAAATAGACCCAAATAATCCTCAAATATCACAAATAATGTCCCAAATAATCATCAAATAATGCCCCATATAATCCTCAATTATCACAAATAATGTCCCAAATAATCCTCAATCACAAATAATGTCCCAAATAACAAGTAATCCTCAAATATCACAAATAATCCTTAAATATCTCACATAATGTCCCAAATAATCCTCAAATATCACAAATAACCCTCAAATATCTCAAATAATTCTCAAATATCACAAATAATTCTCAAATATCACACAATCCTTAAATATCTCAAATAATGTCCCAAATAATCCTCAAATATCACAAATAATCCTCAAATATCAAAATTATTCTCAAATATCACAAATAATCCTTAAATATCTCAAATAATCCTCAAATATCACAAATAATGTCCCAAATATCACAAATAATCCTCAAATATCACAAATAATTCTCAATTATCACAAATAATGTTACAAATATCACAAATAATCCTTAAATATCTCAAATAATGTCCCAAATAATCCTCAAATATCACAAATAATTCTCAAATATCACAAATAATGTCCCAAATAATCCTCAAATATCTCAAATAATGTCCGAAATAATCCTCAAATATCACAAATAATTCTCAAATATCACAAATAATGTCCCAAATAATCCTCAAATATCAAATAATCCTCAAATATCAAAATTATGTTCAAATAATCCTCAAATATCAGAATTATCCTCAAATAATCCTCAAATATAACAAATAATCCTCAAATAATCCACAAATATCAAAATTATCCTCAAATAATCCTCAAATATCACGTAATCGTCAAATAATCGTCAAATATCACAAATATCTCAAATATCACAAATAATCGTCAAATATCTCAAATAATCGTCAAATATCACAAATATCTCAAATATCACAAATAAACCTCAAATATCACAAACAGTCCACAAATCACAAATAATCCCCAAATATCGAAAATAATCTCACAAATAATCCTCAAATATCACAAATACTGATATAGTAATCCCTAAATGTCACAAATAATCCCCAAATATCTCAAAAATCCTCAAATATCACAATTAAAAAAACAACGCATAGAAAATAGGTGCAGGAGTAGGCCATTCGGCCCTTCGAGCCTGCACCACCATTCAATGAGTTCATGGCTGAACATGCAACTTCAGTACCCCATTCCTGCTTTCTCGCCATACCCCTTGATTCCCCCTAGTAATAAGGACTACACCTAACTCCTTTTTGAATATCTTTAGTGAATTGGCCTCAACAACTTTCTGTGGTAGAGAATTCCACAGGTTCACCAATCTCTGGGAGAAGAAGTTTCTCCTCATCTCGGTCTTAAATGGCTTACCTCTTATCCTTAGACTGTGGCTCCTGGTTCTGGACTTCAAGAACATTAGAACATAAGAACATAACAATTAGGAACAGGCGTAGGCCATCTAGCCCTTTGAGCCTGCTCTGCCACCCAACAAGATCATGGCTGATCTGGCCATGGACTCAGCTCCACTTTTATTACTGATATAATAATGTTCAGTGTGAGTTAATATCACTATTACTGATATAATAATGTTCAGTGTGTGTTAATATCACTATTACTGATATAATAATGTTCAGTGTGTGTTAATATCACTATTACTGATATAATAATCCCCAGTGTGTGTTAATATCACTATTACTGATATAATAATGTTCAGTGTGTGTTAATATCACTATTACTGATATAATAATCCCCAGTGTGTGTTAATATCACTATTACTGATATAATAATGTTCAGTGTGTGTTAATATCACTATTACTGATATAATAATGTTCAGTGTGTGTTAATATCACTATTACTGATATAATCATGTTCAGTGTGTGTTAATATCACTATTACTGATATAATAATCCCCAGTGTGTGTTAATATCACTATTACTGATATAATAATGTTCAGTGTGTGTTAATATCACTATTACTGATATAATAATCCCCAGTGTGTGTTAATATCACTATTACTGATATAATAATCCCCAGTGTGTGTTAATATCACTATTACTGATATAATAATGTTCAGTGTGTGTTAATATCACTATTACTGATATAATAATGTTCAGTGTGTGTTAATATCACTATTACTGATATAATAATGTTCAGTGTGTGTTAATATCACTATTACTGATATAATAATGTTCAGTGTGTGTTAATATCACTATTACTGATATAATAATGTTCAGTGTGTGTTAATATCACTATTACTGATATAATAATCCCCAGTGTGTGTTAATATCACTATTACTGATATAATAATCCCCAGTGTGTGTTAATATCACTATTACTGATATAATAATCCCCAGTGTGTGTTAATATCACTATTACTGATATAATAATCCCCAGTGTGTGTTAATATCACTATTACTGATATAATAATGTTCAGTGTGTGTTAATATCACTATTACTGATATAATAATGTTCAGTGTGTGTTAATATCACTATTACTGATATAATAATGTTCAGTGTGTGTTAATATCACTATTACTGATATAATAATGTTCAGTGTGTGTTAATATCACTATTACTGATATAATAATCCCCAGTGTGTGTTAATATCACTATTACTGATATAATAATGTTCAGTGTGTGTTAATATCACTATTACTGATATAATAATCCCCAGTGTGTGTTAATATCACTATTACTGATATAATAATCCCCAGTGTGTGTTAATATCACTATTACTGATATAATAATCCCCAGTGTGTGTTAATATCACTGTTACTGATATAATAATGTTCAGTGTGTGTTAATATCACTATTACTGATATAATAATGTTCAGTGTGTGTTAATATCACTATTACTGATATAATGATCCCCAGTGTGTGTTAATATCACTATTACTGATATAATAGTCCCCAGTGTTTGTTAATATCACTATTACTGATATAATAATGTTCAGTGTGTGTTAATATCACTATTACTGATATTAGAACGTTCAGTGTGTGTTAATATCACTATTACTGATATAATAATCCCCAGTGTGTGTTAATATCACTATTACTGATATAATAATGTTCAGTGTGTGTTAATATCACTATTACTGATACAATAATGTTCAGTGTGTGTTAATATCACTATTACTGATATAATAATGTTCAGTGTGTGTTAATATCACTATTACTGATATAATAATCCCCAGTGTGTGTTAATATCACTATTACTGATGTAATAATCCCCAGTGTGTGTTAATATCACTATTACTGATATAATAATCCCCAGTGTGTGTTAATATCACTATTACTGATATAATAATGTTCAGTGTGTGTTAATATCACTATTACTGATATAATAATGTTCAGTGTGTGCTAATATCACTATTACTGATATAATAATGTTCAGTGTGTGTTAATATCACTATTACTGATATAATAATGTTCAGTGTGTGTTAATATCACTATTACTGATATAATAATGTTCAGTATGTGTTAATATCACTATTACTGATATAATAATGTTCAGTGTGTGTTAATATCACTATTACTGATATAATAATGTTCAGTGTGTGTTAATATCACTATTACTGATATAATAATGTTCAGTGTGTGTTAATATCACTATTACTGATATAATAATCCCCAGTGTGTGTTAATATCACTATTACTGATATAATAATGTTCAGTGTGTGTTAATATCACTATTACTGATATAATAATCCCCAGTGTGTGTTAATATCACTATTACTGATATAATAATGTTCAGTGTGTGTTAATATCACTATTACTGATATAATAATGTTCAGTGTGTGTTAATATCACTATTACTGATATAATAATCCCCAGTGTGTGTTAATATCACGATTACTGATATAATAATGTTCAGTGTGTGTTAATATCACTATTACTGATATAATAATCCCCAGTGTGTGTTAATATCACTATTACTGATATAATAATGTTCAGTGTGTGTTAATATCACTATTACTGATATAATAATGTTTAGTGTGTGTTAATATCACAATTACTGATATAATAATGTTCAGTGTGTGTTAATATAACTATTACTGATATAATAATCCCCAGTGTGTGTTAATATCACTATTACTGATATAATAATGTTCAGTGTGTGTTAATATCACTATTACTGATATAATAATCCCCAGTGTGTGTTAATATCACTATTACTGATATAATAATGTTCAGTGTGTGTTAATATCACTATTACTGATATAATAATGTTCAGTGTGTGTTAATATCACTATTACTGATATAATAATGTTCAGTGTGTGTTAATATCACTATTACTGATATAATAATGTTCAGTGTGTGTTAATATCACTATTACTGATATAAAAATCCCCAGTGTGTGTTAATATCACTATTACTGACATAATAATGTTCAGTGTGTGTTAATATCACTATTACTGATATAATAATGTTCAGTGTGTGTTAATATCACTATTACTGATATAATAATGTTTAGTGTGTGTTAATATCACTATTACTGATATAATAATGTTCAGTGTGTGTTAATATAACTATTACTGATATAATAATCCCCAGTGTGTGTTAATATCACTATTACTGATATAATAATGTTCAGTGTGTGTTAATATCACTATTACTGATATAATAATGTTCAGTGTGTGTTAATATCACTATTACTGATATAATAATGTTCAGTGTGTGTTAATATCACTATTACTGATATAATAATGTTCAGTGTGTGTTAATATCACTATTACTGATATAATAATGTTCAGTGTGTGTTAATATCACTATTACTGATATAATAATCCCCAGTGTGTGTTAATATCACTATTACTGATATAATAATCCCCAGTGTGTGTTAATATCACTATTACTGATATAATAATGTTCAGTGTGTGTTAATATCACTATTACTGATATAATAATGTTCAGTGTGTGTTAATATCACTATTACTGATATAATAATCCCCAGTGTGTGTTAATATCACTATTACTGATATAATAATGTTCAGTGTGTGTTAATATCACTATTACTGATATAATAATGTTCAGTGTGTGTTAATATCACTATTACTGATATAATAATCCCCAGTGTGTGTTAATATCACTATTACTGATATAATAATCCCCAGTGTGTGTTAATATCACTATTACTGATATAATAATGTTCAGTGTGTGTTAATATCACTATTACTGATATAATAATGTTCAGTGTGTGCTAATATCACTATTACTGATATAATAATGTTCAGTGTGTGTTAATATCACTATTACTGATATAATAATGTTCAGTGTGTGTTGATATCACTATTACTGATATAATAATCCCCAGTGTGTGTTAATATCACTATTACTGATATAATAATCCCCAGTGTGTGTTAATATCACTATTACTGATATAATAATGTTCAGTGTGTGTTAATATCACTATTACTGATATAATAATCCCCAGTGTGTGTTAATATCACTATTACTGATATAATAATCCCCAGTGTGTGTTAATATCACTATTACTGATATAATAATGTTCAGTGTGTGTTAATATCACTATTACTGATATAATAATGTTCAGTGTGTGTTAATATCACTATTACTGATATAATAATGTTCAGTGTGTGTTAATATCACTATTACTGATATAATAATGTTCAGTGTGTGTTAATATCACTATTACTGATATAATAATCCCCAGTGTGTGTTAATATCACTATTACTGATATAATAATGTTCAGTGTGTGTTAATATCACTATTACTGATATAATAATGTTCAGTGTGTGTTAATATCACTATTACTGATATAATCATGTTCAGTGTGTGTTAATATCACTATTACTGATATAATAATCCCCAGTGTGTGTTAATATCACTATTACTGATATAATAATGTTCAGTGTGTGTTAATATCACTATTACTGATATAATAATGTTCAGTGTGTGTTAATATCACTATTACTGATATAATAATGTTCAGTGTGTGTTAATATCACTATTACTGATATAATAATGTTCAGTGTGTGTTAATATCACTATTACTGATATAATAATCCCCAGTGTGTGTTAATATCACTATTACTGATATAATAATCCCCAGTGTGTGTTAATATCACTATTACTGATATAATAATGTTCAGTGTGTGTTAATATCACTATTACTGATATAATAATCCCCAGTGTGTGTTAATATCACTATTACTGATATAATAATGTTCAGTGTGTGTTAATATCACTATTACTGATATAATAATGTTCAGTGTGTGTTAATATCACTATTACTGATATAATAATCCCCAGTGTGTGTTAATATCACTATTACTGATATAATAATGTTCAGTGTGTGTTAATATCACTATTACTGATATAATAATCCCCAGTGTGTGTTAATATCACTATTACTGATATAATAATGTTCAGTGTGTGTTAATATCACTATTACTGATATAATAATCCCCAGTGTGTATTAATATCACTATTACTGATATAATAATGTTCAGTGTGTGTTAATATCACTATTACTGATATAATAATGTTCAGTGTGTGTTAATATCACTATTACTGATATAATAATGTTCAGTGTGTGTTAATATCTATTACTGATATAATAATCCCCAGTGTGTGTTAATATCACTATTACTGATATAATAATGTTCAGTGTGTGTTAATATCACTATTACTGATATAATAATGTTCAGTGTGTGTTAATATCACTATTACTGATATAATCATGTTCAGTGTGTGTTAATATCACTATTACTGATATAATAATCCCCAGTGTGTGTTAATATCACTATTACTGATATAATCATGTTCAGTGTGTGTTAATATCACTATTACTGATATAATAATGTTCAGTGTGTGTTAATATCACTATTACTGATATAATAATGTTCAGTGTGTGTTAATATCACTATTACTGATATAATAATGTTCAGTGTGTGTTAATATCACTATTACTGATATAATAATCCCCAGTGTGTGTTAATATCACTATTACTGATATAATAATCCCCAGTGTGTGTTAATATCACTATTACTGATATAATAATGTTCAGTGTGTGTTAATATCACTATTACTGATATAATGATCCCCAGTGTGTGTTAATATCACTATTACTGATATAATAGTCCCCAGTGTTTGTTAATATCACTATTACTGATATAATAATGTTCAGTGTGTGTTAATATCACTATTACTGATATAATAATGTTCAGTATGTGTTAATATCACTATTACTGATATAATAATGTTCAGTGTGTGTTAATATCACTATTACTGATATAATAATGTTCAGTGTGTGTTAATATCACTATTACTGATATAATAATCCCCAGTGTGTGTTAATATCACTATTACTGATATAATAATCCCCAGTGTGTGTTAATATCACTATTACTGATATAATAATGTTCAGTGTGTGTTAATATCACTATTACTGATATAATAATCCCCAGTGTGTGTTAATATCACTATTACTGATATAATAATGTTCAGTGTGTGTTAATATCACTATTACTGATATAATAATGTTCAGTGTGTGTTAATATCACTATTACTGATATAATAATCCCCAGTGTGTGTTAATATCACGATTACTGATATAATAATGTTCAGTGTGTGTTAATATCACTATTACTGATATAATAATCCCCAGTGTGTGTTAATATCACTATTACTGATATAATAATGTTCAGTGTGTGTTAATATCACTATTACTGATACAATAATGTTTAGTGTGTGTTAATATCACTATTACTGATATAATAATGTTCAGTGTGTGTTAATATAACTATTACTGATATAATAATCCCCAGTGTGTGTTAATATCACTATTACTGATATAATAATGTTCAGTGTGTGTTAATATCACTATTACTGATATAATAATCCCCAGTGTGTGTTAATATCACTATTACTGATATAATAATGTTCAGTGTGTGTTAATATCACTATTACTGATATAATAATGTTCAGTGTGTGTTAATATCACTATTACTGATATAATAATGTTCAGTGTGTGTTAATATCACTATTACTGATATAATAATGTTCAGTGTGTGTTAATATCACTATTACTGATATAAAAATCCCCAGTGTGTGTTAATATCACTATTACTGACATAATAATGTTCAGTGTGTGTTAATATCACTATTACTGATATAATAATGTTCAGTGTGTGTTAATATCACTATTACTGATATAATAATGTTCAGTGTGTGTTAATATCACTATTACTGATATAATAATCCCCAGTGTGTGTTAATATCACTATTACTGATATAATAATGTTCAGTGTGTGTTAATATCACTATTACTGATATAATAATGTTCAGTGTGTGTTAATATCACTATTACTGATATAATAATGTTCAGTGTGTGTTAATATCACTATTACTGATATAATAATGTTCAGTGTATTAATATCACTATTACTGATATAATAATGTTCAGTGTGTGTTAATATTACTATTACTGATATAATAATGTTCAGTGTGTGTTAATATCACTTATTACTGATATAATAATCCCCAGTGTGTGTTAATATCACTATTACTGATATAATAATGTTCAGTGTGTGTTAATATCACTATTACTGATATAATAATGTTCAGTGTGTGTTAATATCACTATTACTGATATAATAATGTTCAGTGTGTGTTAATATCACTATTACTGATATAATAATGTTCAGTGTGTGTTAATATCACTATTACTGATATAATAATGTTCAGTGTGTGTTAATATCACTTATTACTGATATAATAATCCCCAGTGTGTGTTAATATCACTATTACTGATATAATAATGTTCAGTGTGTGTTAATATCACTATTACTGATATAATAATCCCCAGTGTGTGTTAATATCACTATTACTGATATAATAATGTTCAGTGTGTGTTAATATCACTATTACTGATATAATAATGTTCAGTGTGTGTTAATATCACTATTACTGATATAATAATCCCCAGTGTGTGTTAATATCACTATTACTGATATAATAATGTTCAGTGTGTGTTAATATCACTATTACTGATATAATAATGTTCAGTGTGTGTTAATATCACTATTACTGATATAATAATGTTCAGTGTGTGTTAATATCACTATTACTGATATAATAATCCCCAGTGTGTGTTAATATCACTATTACTGATATAATAATCCCCAGTGTGTGTTAATATCACTATTACTGATATAATAATGTTCAGTGTGTGTTAATATCACTATTACTGATATAATAATGTTCAGTGTGTGTTAATATCACTATTACTGATATAATAATGTTCAGTGTGTGTTAATATCACTATTACTGATATAATAATCCCCAGTGTGTGTTAATATAACTATTACTGATATAATAATCCCCAGTGTGTGTTAATATCACTATTACTGATATAATAATGTTCAGTGTGTGTTAATATCACTATTACTGATATAATAATCCCCAGTGTGTGTTAATATCACTATTACTGATATAATAATGTTCAGTGTGTGTTAATATCACTATTACTGATATAATAATGTTCAGTGTGTGTTGATATCACTATTACTGATATAATAATCCCCAGTGTGTGTTAATATCACTATTACTGATATAATAATCCCCAGTGTGTGTTAATATCACTATTACTGATATAATAATGTTCAGTGTGTGTTAATATCACTATTACTGATATAATAATCCCCAGTGTGTGTTAATATCACTATTACTGATATAATAATCCCCAGTGTGTGTTAATATCACTATTACTGATATAATAATGTTCAGTGTGTGTTAATATCACTATTACTGATATAATAATGTTCAGTGTGTGTTAATATCACTATTACTGATATAATAATGTTCAGTGTGTGTTAATATCACTATTACTGATATAATAATGTTCAGTGTGTGTTAATATCACTATTACTGATATAATAATCCCCAGTGTGTGTTAATATCACTATTACTGATATAATAATGTTCAGTGTGTGTTAATATCACTATTACTGATATAATAATGTTCAGTGTGTGTTAATATCACTATTACTGATATAATCATGTTCAGTGTGTGTTAATATCACTATTACTGATATAATAATCCCCAGTGTGTGTTAATATCACTATTACTGATATAATAATGTTCAGTGTGTGTTAATATCACTATTACTGATATAATAATGTTCAGTGTGTGTTAATATCACTATTACTGATATAATAATGTTCAGTGTGTGTTAATATCACTATTACTGATATAATAATGTTCAGTGTGTGTTAATATCACTATTACTGATATAATAATCCCCAGTGTGTGTTAATATCACTATTACTGATATAATAATCCCCAGTGTGTGTTAATATCACTATTACTGATATAATAATGTTCAGTGTGTGTTAATATCACTATTACTGATATAATAATGTTCAGTGTGTGTTAATATCACTATTACTGATATAATAATCCCCAGTGTGTGTTAATATCACTATTACTGATATAATAATGTTCAGTGTGTGTTAATATCACTATTACTGATATAATAATGTTCAGTGTGTGTTAATATCACTATTACTGATATAATAATCCCCAGTGTGTGTTAATATCACTATTACTGATATAATAATGTTCAGTGTGTGTTAATATCACTATTACTGATATAATAATCCCCAGTGTGTGTTAATATCACTATTACTGATATAATAATGTTCAGTGTGTGTTAATATCACTATTACTGATATAATAATGTTCAGTGTGTGTTAATATCACTATTACTGATATAATAATCCCCAGTGTGTGTTAATATCACTATTACTGATATAATAATCCCCAGTGTGTGTTAATATCACTATTACTGATATAATAATAATATTCAACTTTTATTATTAACTCTAGTACTGATAGTCACAGTAATCCCTCCATGGCTCTCGCCCCATCCCTATCTCTCTAACCTCCTCCAGCTCCTACAATTCTCCCCCTAATGTTCAAACCCCTCCATGGCCCCTCGCCCCCTCCCTATCTCTGTTATCTCCTCCAGCCCCTACCATCCAGCGAGGTCTCTGTGCTCCTGCAATTCAGTGTCGTGAATTCAGTTTATTCTGTATCTAACCCCGTGTTGTACCTGCCCTGGGAGTATTTGATGGGACAGTGTAGAGGGAGCTTTACTCTGTATCTAACCCCCTGTACCTGCCCTGGGAGTATTTGATGGGACAGTGTAGAGGGAGCTTTACTCTGAATCTAACCCCCTGTACCGGCCCTGGGAGTGTTTGATGGGACAGTGTAGAGGGAGCTTTACTCTGTATCTAACCCCCTGTACCTGCCCTGGGAGTGTTTGATGAGACAGTGTAGAGGGAGCTTTACTCTGTATCTAACCCCATGCTGTACCTGCCCTGGGAGTGTTTGATGGGACAGTGTCGAGGGAGCTTTACTCTGTATCTAACCCCCTGTACCTGCCCTGGGAGTGTTTGATGGGACCGTGTAGAGGGAGCTTTACTCTGTATCTAACCCCGTGCTGTACCTGCTCTGGGAGTGTTTGATGGGACAGTGTAGAGGGAGCTTTACTCTGTATCTAACTCTGTGCTGTACCTGCCCTGGGAGTTTTTGATGGGACAGTGTAGAGGGAGCTTTCCTCTGTATCTAACCCCGTGCTGTACCTGCCCTGGGAGTGTTTGATGGGACAGTGTAGAGGGAGCTTTCCTCTGTATATAACCCCGTGCTGTACTTTACCTGGGAGTGTTTGATGAGACAGTGTAGAGGGAGCTTTACTCTGTATCTCACCCCGTGCTGTACCTGCCTGGGAGTGTTTGATGGGACAGTGTAAAGGGAACTTTACTCTGTATCTAACCCCGTGCTGTACTTGCCCTGGGAGTGTTTGATGGGACAGTGTAGAGGGAGCTTTACTCTGTATCTAACCCCCCTGTACCTGCCCTGGGAGTGTTTGATGGGACAGTGTAGAGGGAGCTTTACTCTGCATCTAAGCCCGTGCTGTACCTGCCCTGGGAGTGTTTGATGGGACAGTGTAGAGGGAGCTTTACTCTGTATCTAACTCTGTGCTGTACCTGCCCTGGGAGTTTTTGATGGGACAGTGTAGAGGGAGCTTTCCTCTGTATCTAACCCCGTGCTGTACCTGCCCTGGGAGTGTTTGATGGGACAGTGTAGAGGGAGCTTTACTCTGTATCTAACTCTGTGCTGTACCTGCCCTGGGAGTGTTTGATGGGACAGTGCAGAGGGAGCTTTACTCTGTATCTAACCCCCTGTACCTGCCCTGGGAGTGTTTGATGGGACAGTGTAGAGGGAGCTTTACTCTGTATCTAACCCCCTGTACCTGCCCTGAGAGTATTTGATGGGACAGTGTAGAGGGAACTTTACTCTGTATCTAACCCCCTGTACCTGCCCTGGGAGTGTTTGATGGGACAGTGCAGAGGGAGCTTTACTCTGTATCTAACCCCCTGTACCTGCCCTGGGAGTGTTTGATGGGACAGTGTAGAGGGAGCTTTACTCTGTATCTAACCCCGTGCTGTACCTTCCCTTGGAGTGTTTTTTAGGACAGTGTAGAGGGAGCTTTACTCTGTATCTAACCCCGTGCTGTACCTGCCCTGGGAGTGTTTGATGGGACTGTGTAGAGGGAGCTTTACTCTGTATCTAACCCCCTGTACTTGCCCTGGGAGTGTTTGATGGGACAGTGTAGAGGGAGCTTTACTCTGTATCTAACCCCCTGTACCTGCCCTGGGAGTGTTTGATGGGACAGTGTAGAGGGAGCTTTACTCTGTATCTAACCTGGGTGGGGTAGTCAGTGTATAGTAACATAGAAAATAGAAAATAGGTGCAGGAGTAGGCCATTCGGCCCTTCGAGCCTGCACCACCATTCAATGAGTTCATGGCTGAACATGTAACTTCAGTACCCCATTCCTGCTTTCTCGCCATAACCCTTGATCCCCCGAGTAGTAAGGACTTCATCTAACTCCTTTTTGAATATATTTAGTGAACTGACCTCAACAACTTTCTGCGGTAGAGAATTCCACAGGTTCACAATTCTCTGGGTGAAGAAGTTTCTCCTCATCTCGGTCCTAAATGGCTTACCCCTTATCCTTAGACTATGACCCCTGGTTCTGGACTTCCCCAACATCGGGAACATTCTTCCTGCATCTTAACTGTCCAATCCCGTCAGAATTTTATATGTTTCTATGAGGTCCCCTCTCATTCTTCTAAACTCCAGTGAATATAAGCCCAGTCGATCCAGTCTTTCTTGATATGTCAGTCCTGCCATCCCGGGAATCAGTCTGGTGAACCTTCGCTGCACTCCCTCAATAGCAAGAATGTCCTTCCTCAGATTAGGAGACCAAAACTGTCCACAATATTCCAGGTGAGGCCTCACCAAGGCCCTGTACAACTGCAGTAAGACCTCCCTGCTCCTATTCTCAAATTCTCTCGCTATGAAGGCCAACATGCCATTTGCCTTCTTCACCGCCTGCTGTACCTGCATGGCCAACTTTCAATGACTGATGTACCATGACACCCAGGTCTCGTTGCACCTCCCCTTTTCCTAATCAGTCACCATTCAGATAATAATCTGTCTCTCTGTTTTTGCCACCAAGGTGGATAACCTCACATTTACCCACATTATACTGCATCTGCCATGCATTTGCCCACTCACCTAACCTGTCCAAGTCACCCTGCAGCCTCTTAGCATCCTCCTCACAGCTCACACCGCCACCCAGCTTAGTGTCATCTGCAAACTTGGAGATATTACATTTAATCCACTCGTCTAAATCATTAATGTACAGTGTAAACAGCTGGGGCCCCAGCACAGAACCATGCGGTACCCCACTAGTCACTGCCTGCCATTCTGAAATTTATTTAATAACTGGCACATTAGTTGCCGCTCATATCGAATAATCTCCAGCCTTGACAGTATTGGCGTGAATCCTGTATTAACCGAAGCCCGTGTTAATTTGCTAGCTGTGTTTGAAGGATTGTGTCCGTGATTGTTGAATCTGTGTATCGCCTCCTGAAAGCGACAGGGGCAATGTGCTGGAGTGCCATCAAACGTAATCGCGGCAAGGGACACATACTGTTTCATAACAACATCAGAATTAG
>NW_027252472.1:430646-440646 GCF_044704955.1 Pristiophorus japonicus
ACAATTCGAAAAGCTATGGCCACTCAAAGCCAGTAGACCCAAACTAGAACGCATTGAGACACAACTATGGATGTATACCAAAGAAATCATTCCAGTACTAGGCAGTGCAATGTTGGCGGTCACACACACTGGATCAGTGAACCGGCTGCCGCTCTGGATTGTCCCGGACAATGGTCCCGCACTGTTGGGGAGGAGCTGGTTAGCTGAGATGAACTGGCAATGGGGGGATGTGCACGCAATGTCATCTGTGGAGCGAAGTTCGTGCTCACAAGTCCTACAATAATTTGAGTCACTATTCCAACCTGGTGTCGGGACATTCAAAGGTACCAAAGTAGTGATACGCATCACCCTGGACACCAGACCAGTGCACCACAAAGCCAGAGCTGTGCTGTATGTGATGCGGGAGAAAATTGAGAGCGAATTGGACGGTTTGCTGAAAGAGGGCATCATCTCGCCCATTGAATTCAGCGACTGGGCGAGCCCCATCGTTCCCCACCTAAAAGCGGATGGTTCTGTCAGACTAAAAGGCCACTATCAGGTGTCCCGACAAGACCAATACCCGCTCCCGAGAGCGGAGGATCTTTTCGCCACGCTGTTTCCCAAGTTGGACCTCACTTCAGCCGACATGACCCAAGAACTGGGCGACGTATCTAAACTACTGACCACCATCACTACGCACAAGGGACTGGTCGCTTACAACAGGTGCCCGTTTGGCATTCGATCAGCGGCTGCGATTTTTCAAAGAAACATGGAAAGCCAGCTCAAATCCATTCCTGGAACAATCGTATTTCAGGACGACATCCTCATTTCGGGTCGTGACACCGAGGAACACCTCCACAACCTGGACCGGGTAGGCCTGTGACTCAACAATTCTAAATGTGTATTTCTGGCTCCTGAGGTTGAGTTCCTAGGCAGGAGGGTTGCCCACCGAATCCAAAACAGAGGCAATTCGACGAGTGCCCAGGCCCGGCAACACATCGGAGTTGCGTTCATTTCTGGGACTCTTGAACTATTTCAGGAACTGTCTGCCGAACTTAAGCACGTTGTTCGAGCTGTTTCACGTGCTCCTGCGTAAGGGTTGTGATTGGTTTTGGGGGGACTGTCAAGAACGGGCTTTCAATCGGGCGCGGAACCTACTTTGTTCAAATAAGTTGTTGACACTGTACGACCCCTGTAAGAAATTGGTTCTGACATGTGATGCATCGTCCTATGGGGTTGGGTGCGTGTTGCAGCAGGGTAATGCTGAGGGCCAACTCCAACCTGTGGCTTATGCTTCCAGGTCGCTCTCTCAAGCAGAATGGGGATATGGGATGGTTGAGAAGGAGGCACTCGCATGTGTCTATGGTGTAAAAAAAATGCATCAGTACCTTTTTGGCAGGAGGTTCAAATTAGAAACGGACCACAAGCCGTTAACATCCCTGTTGTCAGACAGCAAGGCTGTCAATGTCAACGCGTCAGCTCACATACAGCGATGGGCTCTCACGCTGGCTGCTTATGACTACTCCATCCGGCACCGGCCTGGCACTGAAAACTGCGCTGACGGGCTCAGCAGGCTTCCACTGGCCACCACTGAGGGGGTAGCGGAACAAAGTGCTGAGGTGGTCATGGCTGTCGATGCCTTTGACAGCGCAGGCTCCCCCATCACAGCCCACCAGATCAAAATCTGCACCAACAGAGATCCCCTCCTATCCTTGATTAAGAAATGTGTCCTGAGTGGGGATTGGGCGCCCGCACACGGAGCATGCCCTGAGGAGGTCAGACCGTTTTACAGGTGGATGGATGAACTCTCCATCCAAGCTGACTGCCTACTATGGGGCAGCCGGGTAGTTATGCCCCAGAAGGGCAGGGAGGCATTCATCAGGGAACTCCACAGCGAGCATCCAGGCATCGTGCTGATGAAGGCCATTGCCCGGTCACACGTTTGGTGGCCTGGAATTGATGCAGACCTGGAACACTGTTCGCAGGTGCACGACGTGTGCCCAGCTGGGTAATGCCCCCAGGGAGGCCCCGCTCAGCCCGTGGCCCTGGCTCACCAGGCCATGGTCACGTATTCATGTAGACTACGCGGGCCCGTTCATGGGAAAAATGTTTCTCATTGTGGTAGATGCGTACTCCAAATGGATCGAGTGCATCATTTTGAATTTGTGCACGACATCCACCACAGTGGAGAGTCTACGTGCGGTCTTTGCAACCCACGGCTTGCCGGACATCCTTGTTAGCGATAATGGCCCATGTTTCACGAGCTACAAATTCCGGGAGTTCATGTCGGGCAATGGCATCAAACATGTCAGGACAGCACCGTTCAAGCCGGCCTCCAATGGCCAGGCAGAACGTGCAGTCCAAATCATTAAACAAGGCATGCTCAGGATTCAAGGACCCTCCCTTCAATGCCGCCTATCGCACCTCCTGCTGGCCTATAGGTCCCGACCACACTCGCTCACGGGGGTCCCGCCCGCAGAGCTACGCATGAAACAAACACTCAAAACACGGTTGTCCCTCATTCACCCAGTCCTGACCGACATAGTTGAGGGGAGGCGCCAGTCCCAAAACGACCAAAATTCAAGGGGGAGATGTATAGAAATAACTTACCCTGTATTTGTCCTCAATCACGCCGTGGGGCCCAAATGGCTTGAGGGTACTGTAATAGGCAAAGAGGGGAACAGGGTCATAGTGGTTAAACTTACCAATGGGCAGATATGCCGTAAGCATCTGGACCAAGTACAAAAATGGTTCAGCATAGACACTGAGGAACCCGAGGAAGATCATGAGATGGTGCTCACACCACTACCAGTGAACGAGCAACAAGAACATTCAGCAGCATGCACAGTCCCTGCGGTCAGCCCGGACAGGCCGGAATCACCACAGGGGACAGACACTTACATCAGTGTCCAACAACCAGAGCCCCAACTCCACGAGGGAGCGTAGACCACCTGAGAGACTTAACCTTTAATAAGACTTTGGGGGGGGGGGGGGAAGGTGATGTCATGTATGTAACCTCTATGTAACACCACTGCAATACTGTATATACTTAAGCAATGCACACCTTGACCATAGGGGGTGAACTTGTGGGAGACACTCCTTACCTGGTCATCGAGGTATATAAAGGGAGGTCCCACGCAGGGTCTGCACTTCTCGGTCCTGTGAATAAAGGTTCAGGTCATAGAATGACCTTGTCCATAGAATGTGCCTCGTGTCGGTTTTGTGCCATTGAGTAAGGACATTACACTCTCTCTCTCTTTCTCTCTCTCTCACTCTCTCTCTCTCTCTGTCTGTCTATCTAACTCTCTGTGTCCATCTCTCGCTCTCTGTCTGTCTCTGTCTGTCTGTCTCGCTCTGTCTCTCTCTCTCTGTCTCTGTGTCTCTCTCTCTCTCTTGATCTCTCTCTCTCTTAATCTCTCTCTCTGTCTCCCTCTCTCTCTCTCCCTGTCTGTCTCCCTCTCTCTCTCTCTGTCTCTCTCTCTCTCTGTCTGTCTCTCTCTCTATCTCTGTCTTTGTCTCTCTCGCTGTCTCTCTCTCTGTCTCTCTCTCTCTCTGTCTCTCTGTCGCTGTCTCTCTCTGTTTGTCTCTCTAACTCTCTGTCTATGTCTCTCTCTCTGTCTCTCTCCCTCTCTCTGTCTCTGTCTCTCTCTCCTCTCTCTCTCTCTGTCTCTACCTCTCTCTCTCTCTCTGTCTCTGTCTCTCCAATCTTCTGTCTCTTTATTTAAATAAAATTCAAATCCAGTTCCTTGATCTGCTCCTCCAGTATCCCAGAACAGGAACAGGAGGAGGCCCATTCAGTCCCTCGAGCCTGTTACACAGGAAAAGGAGGAGGCCCATTCAGCCCCTCAAGCCTGTTACACAGGAACAGGAGGCCCATTCAGCCCCTCGAGCCTGTTACACAGGAACAGGAGGCCCATTCAGCCCCTCGAGCCTGTTACACAGGAACAGGAGGCCCATTCAGCCCCTCGAGCCTGTTACACAGGAACAGGAGGAGGCCCATTCAGCCCCTCGAGCCTGTTACACAGGAACAGGAGGCCCATTCAGCCCCTCGAGCCTGTTACACAGGAACAGGAGGCCCATTCAGCCCCTCGAGCCTGTTACCCAGGAACAGGAGGCCCATTCAGCCCCTCAAGCCTGTTACACAGGAACAGGAGTAGACCCATTCAGCCCCTCGAGCCTGTTACACAGGAACAGGAGGCCCATTCAGCCCCTCGAGCCTGTCACACAGGAACAGGAGGAGGCCTGTTCAGCCCCTCGAGCCTGTTACACAGGAACAGGAGGCCCATTCAGCCCCTCGAACCTGTTACACAGGAACAGGAGGCCCATTCAGCCCCTCGAGCCTGTTACACAGGAACAGGAGACCCATTCAGCCCCTCGAACCGGTTACACAGGAACAGGAGGAGGCCCATTCAGCCCCTCGAACCGGTTACACAGGAACAGGAGGAGACCCATTCAGCCCCTCGAGTATCATGGATATGTTACTGGCCTACTAATCCAGCTGGGGAATTTAAATTCAGTCGACTAAATAAATCACGAATAAAAGTTAGTATCAATAAGGGTGACCATGAAACCAGCAGATTGTCGTTAAAAACCCTTCTGGTTCACTAATGTACCTCCAAGTTTTCAGATGACACTAAGCTGGGTGGTGGTGTGAGCTATGAGGAGGATGCTAAGAGGCTGCAGGGTGTCTTAGACAGGTTAGGTGAGTGGGCAAATACATGGCAGATGCAGTATAATGTGGATAAATGTGAGGTTATCCAATTTGTTGCCAAAAACAGGAAGGCAGAATATTATCTGAATGGTGACAGATTAGGAAAAGGGGAGGTGCAACAAGACCTGGGTGTCATGAGACATCAGTCATTGAAAGTTGGCCATGCAGGTACAGCAGGCGGTGAAGAAGGCAAATGGTATGTTGGCCTTCATAGCGAGAAGATTTGAGTATAGGAGCAGGGAGGTCTTACTGCAGTTGTACAGGGCCTTGGTGAGGCCTCACCTGGAATATTGTGTTCAGTTTTGGACTCCTAATCTGAGGAAGGACATTCTTGCTATTGAGGGAGTTGAGCAAAAGTTCACCAGACTGATTCCCGGGATGGCAGTACTGACATATGAAGTAAGACTGGATCGACTAGGCTTATATTCACTGGAATTTAGAAGAATGAGAGGGGATCTCATGGAAACATATAAAATTCTGACGGGATTGGACAGGTTAGATGCAGGAAGAATGTTCCCGATGTTGGGGAAGTCCAGAAACAGGGGTCACAGTCTAAGGATAAGGGGTAAGCCATTTAGGTCCGAGTTTGCTAGTGCTGTTGGGGAGGGGTTAAACTAATATGGCAGGGGGATGGGAAGCAATGCAGGGAGACAGAGGGAAATAAAATGGAGACAGAAGCAAAAGACAGAAAGGAGATGAGTAAAAGTGGAGGGCAGAGAAACCCAAGGCAAAAAACAAAAAGGGCCACTGTACAGCAAAATTCTAAAGGGTCAAAGTGTAATAAAAAGGCAAGCCTGAAAGCTCGGTGCCTCAATGCGAGGAGTATTCGGAACCCAGGAGAGGGCTCTGAGCTAGTTAGAGTGGGTGAGAGCTCAGATGAACAGGACCCCAAGAAAGAATGCAAAAGGCAGGAGGCAACAGAGCAGAGTAGCACTGGGGTAAGTGTAAACCACAAGGTGATAGGAAGGGACAATATGTATGAATATAAAGGGGCTGCAGGAGGGGTCAAAACTAAAAATCATGGTTTAAAAACTAGTATTAAAACACTCTACCTAAACGCATGCAGCATTCAAAATAAAGTAAATGAGTTGACGGCACAAATCATTACAATGGGTATGATTTGGTGGCCATTACAGAAACGTGGTTGCAGGGTGGCCAAGACTGGGAATTAAACAGACAGGGGTATCTGACAATTTGGAAATATAGACAAGAAGGGAAAGGAGGTGGGGTAGCTCTGTTAATAAAGGATGATATCAGGGCAGTTGTGAGACGATATTGGCTCTAATGAACAAAATGTTGAATCATTGTGGGTGGAGATTAGAGATAGTAAGGGGAAAAAGTCACTGGTGGGCGTAGTTTATAGGCCCCCAAATAATAACTTCACGGTGGGGCGGACAATAATCAAGGGAATAATGGAGGCATGTGAAAAAGGAACGGCAGTAATCATGGGGGATTTTAACCTACATATCGATTGGTCAACTCAAATCGCACGGGGTAGCCTTGAGGAGGAATTCATAGAATGCATACGGGATTGTTTCTTGGAACAGTATGTTACAGAACCTACAAGGGAGCAAGCTATCTTAGATCTGGTCCTGTGTAATGAGACAGGAATAATAAACGATCTCCGAGTAAAAGATCCTCTCGGAATGAGTGATCACAGTATGGTTGAATTTGTAATACAGATTGAGGGTGAGGAAGTAGTGTCTCAAACGAGCGTACTATGCTTAAACAAAGGGGACTACAGTGGGATGAGAGCAGAGTTGACTAAAGTAGACTGGAAACACAGATTAAACGGTGGCACAATTGAGGAACAGTGGAGGACTTTTAAGGAGCTCTTTCATAGTGCTCAACAAAAATATATTCCAGTGAAAAAGAAGGGGCGGTAAGAGAAGTGATAACCAGCCGTGGATAACCATGGAAATAAAGGAGAGTATCAAATTAAAAATCAATGCTTATAAGGTGGCCAAGGTTAGTGGGAAACTAGAAGATTGGGAAAATTTTAAACGACAGCAAAGAATGACTAAGAAAGCAATAAAGAAAGGAAAGATAGGTTACGAAAGTAAACTTGCGCAAAACATAAAAACAGATAGTAAAAGCTTTTACCGATATATAAAACGGAAAAGAGTGACTAAAATAAATGTTGGTCCCTTAGAAGATGAGAAGGGGAATTTAATAATGGGAAATGTGGAAATGGCTGAGACCTTAAACAATTATTTTGCTTCGGTCTTCACAGTGGAAGACACAAAAACCATGCCAAAAATTGCTGGTCACAGGAATGTGGGAAGGGAGGACCTTGAGACAATCACTATCACTCGGGGGGTAGTGCTGGACAAGCTAATGGGACTCAAGGTCGACAAGTCCCCTGGTCCTGATGAAATGCATCCCAGGGTATTAAAAGAGATGGCGGAAGTTATAGCAGATGCATTTGTTATAATCTACCAAAATTCTCTGGACTCTGGGGAGGTACCAGCGGATTGGAAAGCAGCTAATGTAACGCCTCTGTTTAAAAAAGGGGGCAGACAAAAGGCAGGTAACTATAGGCCGGTTAGTTTAACATCTGTAGTGGGGAAAATGCTTGAAGCTATCATTAAGGAAGAAATAGCGGGACATCTAGATAGGAATAGTGCAATCAAGCAGACGCAGCATGGATTCATGAAGGGGAAATCATGTTTAACTAATTTACTGGAATTCTTTGAGGATATAACGAGCATGGTGGATAGAGGTGTACCGATGGATGTGGTGTATTTAGATTTCCAAAAGGCATTCGATAAGGTGCCACACAAAAGGTTACTGCAGAAGATAAAGGTACGCGGAGTCAGAGGAAATGTATTAACATGGATAGAGAATTGGCTGGCTAACAGAAAGCAGAGAGTCGGGATAAATGGGTCCTTTTCGGGTTGGAAATCGGTGGTTAGTGGTGTGCCACAGGGATCGATGCTGGGACCACAACTGTTTACAATATACATAGATGACCTGGAAGAGGGGACAGAGTGCAGTGTAATAAAATTTGCAGATGACACAAAGATTAGCGGGAAAGCGGGTTGTGTAGAGGACACAGAGAGGCTGCAAAGAGATTTAGATAAGTTAAGCGAATGGGCTAAGGTTTGGCAGATGGAATACAATGTCGGAAAGTGTGAGGTCATCCACCTTGGAAAAAAAAACAGGAAAAGGGAATATTATTTGAATGGGGAGAAATTACAACATGCTGCGGTGCAGAGGGACCTGGGGGTCCTTGATCATGAAACTCTTTTAGAAATCCCAAAAAGTTAGTTTGCAGGTGCAGCAGGTAATCGGGAAGGCGAATGGGATGTTGGCCTTCATTGCGAGAGGGATGGAGTACAAAAGCAGGGAGGTCCTGCTGCAACTGTATAGGGTATTGGTGAGGCCGCACCTGGAGTACTGCGTGCAGTTTTGGTCACCTTACTTAAGGAAGGATATACTAGCTTTGGAGGGGGTACAGAGACAATTCACTCAGCTGATTCCGGAGATGAGGGGGTTACCTTATGATGATAAATTGAGGAGACTGGGTCTTTACTCAATGGAGTTCAGAAGGATGAGGGGTGATCTTATAGAAACTTTTAAAATAATGAAAGGGATAGACAAGATAGAGGCAGAGAGGTTGTTCCCACTGGTCGGGGAGACTAGAACTAGGGGGCACAGCCTCAAAATACGGGGGAGCCAATTTAAAACCGAGTTGAGAAGGAATTTCTTCTCCCAGAGGGTTGTGAATCTGTGGAATTCTCTGCCCAAGGAAGCAGTTGAGGCTAGCTCATTGAATGTATTCAAGTCACAGATAGATAGATTTTTAACCAATAGGGAATTAAGGGTTACGGGGAGAGGGCGGGTAAGTGGAGCTGAGTCCACGGCCAGATCAGCCGTGATCTTATTGAATGGCGGAGCAGGCTCGAGGGTCTAGATGGCCTCCTCCTGTTCCTAATTCTTATGTTCTTATAAGGAGAAACTTCTTCACCCAGAGAATTGTAAACCTGTGGAATTCTCTACCACAGAAAGTTGTTGGGGGCCAGTTCGTTGGAAATATTCAAAAGGGAGTTAGATGTGGCCCTTATGGCTAAAGGGATCAGGGGGGTATGGAGAGAAGGCAGGAATGGGGTACTGAGGGAATGATCAGCCATGATCATATTGAATGGTGGTGCAGGCTCGAAGGGCCGAATGGCCTGCTCCTGCACCTATTTTCTATGTTTCTATGTTTCTACAATTCTCATCCTCCTGTTCAAATCCCTCCCTCGGCCCCGGGGAGCTGTGTACCACACAATACACTCAGTATATAATACACACACACTGAGAGAGAGAGTGAGGGGTGTTGTATATCTGGACTTGTATTTACTCTGTACAGCAACCAGAGGGCTCATTCCCCGGAGTCCCAAGGGATCCCATAATCCCTTGGGAGCACAGGTATTTAAGGAGGCCTCACAGGTTAGAGAGACACTCTGGAGACCTGCAATAAAAGATAAGGTCGCACTTTACTTTGAGCTCACAGTGTCCAGTCTGACTCTTTCTCCATACACAACAACTGGCGACGAGATACAGATAACGAACCCAAAGATGCAGAGAACAGTGGGCATCCTGGAGAAGTTTTTGGAGAGAGATGATTGGGAAACTTGTGGAGCGACTCGACCAATACTTCGTGGCCAACGAGCTAGATGGGGAAGAGAGCGCTGCCAAACACAGAGCGATCCTCCTTAGTATATAATACACACACTGAGAGAGGGAGTGAGGGGTTAATCCTCACCCCTGGACCAAGACCTCGCTCTGTCAAGCTCGTGTGGTGGCTGGTGTGCAACGGCCACCCCACGTTAAATTAATCCACGCACAGGCATCTCCCACCCTTCAGGATGTAGTTCGGGATCTGGAATATTAGGTCCTTCATTGAAACATCTGTGAACTCATCCTTTATTGGCGTGGGAGCAAGTCACCCTTGCTTCGAGGGAAAGCCGATGATGATGATGACACTGAGAAAGGGACAGACAGAGGCCACACCTGGAGTACTGCGTGCACAGTTTTGGTCTCCGTATTTACGAAAGGATATACTTTGCTTTGGAGGCAGTTCAGAGAAGGTTCATGGTTGATTCCGGGGATGAGGGGGTTGACTTATGAGGAAAGGTTGAGGAGGTTGGGCCTCTACTCATTGGAATTCAGAAGAATGAGAGGTGATCTTATGGAAACGTATCAGATTATGAGGGGGGGCTCGACAAGGTGGATGCAGAGAGGATGTTCCCACTGATGGGGGAGACTAGAACTAGGGGGCATGGTCTTAGAATAAGGGGCCGCCCATTTAAAACTGAGATGAGG